>NW_010172441.1:66542-82185 GCF_000695765.1 Mesitornis unicolor
CATAAGCAAATTTCCAAAACAAGGAACTTGTAAAGTACTTGAAAGACCTTATAACAGCAATGAACCACCCAGTCAAAGCAGAGCAGCCTGAAAACATGTCACAAAAGGCACTGGGGGAGACTCGTGTAGTACAGAACTAAGCCAAACACTGCCTGTAGGGAAGTACACAACTGGAAAAAAAGGTGGTGCAAGCTTGCAGTGAATCATGCAGGATTTGGCACCAAGAGGTTCATGTTAGAGACAGCAGCCCACAGGAGCACTGCCAAATTTAGCTGAACGCACGGGCAGAGACATACTTGAATGCAGGCATAATCAAATCTGCACACTGGAATTCTTAGTTTGCGTTCAGCAATCAGCATTAATATTGCTGTTCTAGCATGAACTGTTTTCTACATCTGGACATGTCCTGCCCAAAAGGACATTTCCAGCCATGGAATTCAAAACTGTCATTATGACCAACAGCACTTCCCAAATGCTTTTACACTGGAGCTCCCAGACCTTCCAAGCCTTGTGAATAAGTGTCAGTTATACCAATCTACAATACTTAAGATTTCTAACAGGTTTGTATGACAAATAGGATAGGAAAAGTTTTCCAAAAAAGACAGAGAGAAAGGAAAAATGAAAATGAGAGCATGGAGCATTTGCCTCTGAAATACACTAAATCAGACTTGCAGCTGATGTAAACAAGTATAACGCAAATCCTGAGTGACTTCCCAGCAGGCAGGTCTACATAATTAAGTGTAACTAATAACTCCCTGCCATTATCAGTGTCACTCAAGTAAACTTATTGGAGAACAAGTTAACTTAAACATAGGTTTAGTTTTTATTTTCATCTCCAGTCCTGTAATTACTCTTTTTTAACAGATATTACTCCCATGCATTAGTGAAACAAATATCACTGTTTAAAATTTAGTCCACTAAAGGATTTTTGCTTGTTTGTTTTTAAAGTATTAAGTAAAGGCTGTTGATTACCAGCAATGGCAATAGAAGTACTTTCCACTTCATTTGTGCATCTTAATGAAGTATCATTAATACTGCATGCATTTCTTCAGCTATTTCTAGTATCAAGAATAGATTGCCTCTGTAATTTCGCCCACCACAATTTTCCCATTTCTAATCCACAATAAAAATCCTGAACTTTCATCCACTGTGACAACTTTACTACAGTTCTCTTAAGACCAAACATAGCAGCATGTAACTATATTCTTTACCTTTCTATACTGCCTCAGCATGGCACTAAAGAGATATCTATCAAAAGTCACAGCTATACGAGTTAAAAAGACTGCATCGAGCAAGGCACAGAAGATTAGAACCACACTCTTCAGTCTCATCCATTTCACTACTGTTATCATAACTAAAGATGCTGATAGGTAGCATAGCAGGATAATAAGTTAAACTTTATGGTACTTATGTGAATTAGGAAAGTAAATGCTAGCAACCTATATAAACATCAGCAAAGGCAAAACGTATGAAAATTAAGAAAACAAGACTATGTATGCAATGTACTTCCACAACTGTGACTCAAAATCCAGGTCTAGGATTAGGTTTAACTCTAGGTTTAAGCCATGGGGACCCACTGACATAAGACATTAAACTTTCCAAAAGGACTGGAAACCCTCCACATAAGCAGACATACTACAGGAAGAGATTACACTGAGTTCTGACTTAAAAGGACTGCTCAGGCCTTATGAAAGCTTGAAGTGTGTTAAGCCTAGTCATAGCAATTACAAATGAGTTTACGTTATTAAGGACACCAAAAGGTTTATGATAAGCACTCAGATACAATACGTTCAGGCATATTCTTCTGCATCCACAAGTTATATGAGCCCTACCTGATTTTCATGGCATGGACCTTGGCAATATTCAGTCAAGCTTTCCAGTGTCTGGTTCACAAGAGCCACATTCTTCTCATTGATGTAAAGTCCCAGCAAGCCCAGTCCACCTGTCGTGCTTCCACAGATACAGTCCAAAAACTGAAGGGTCTCACAAACAAGGTTGTAATTTGTTTTATTGTTCTGATGTCTTAAAAAATTCTGGTGGATATAAAAAAGGAACAAAATAAAAACAACAACAAAAAACCCCAAGAGAATTAGAGTCAAGTCAAACATGCAGTCTTTTTCATGAAAATATTAAAGGGAAGGATTTATGACCATATGACCACTGTACTGTAGGTACTCAAGTACATTACACTGTAGAAAATACATTATGCCTTAGCGCAACACTTGAGAACCATTATCTGATTAAATCAGAAGAGAAAGGAGGGCTTAGGAAAGCGAACTTTGCAAACATCTGCACTGGCCTTAAGTGTTTTACATAAGCTTTGCACACCTGCGCCCATCCACCTATTAACAACTCTTCAACTTGTTGCCCCACAGCTGAGCAGGTATGGTGGGACATTACGACTGCTTCTTGGCAGTGTCAGCGGAGAACGGTAGCTTAGCTCAAACCAGCCCCAACACGGCTTTAGGGGAGGCTTCTGGACACCGCACTGAGGTATATTTGCAGAAAATTCATTTTGCAAAGGTTGCTATGAGGACAGTAATTTCTAGCAGAGGGACTGACAGCAGGGACACAAGTAGCATCTTAAAGCCTTCAATCATAACACCTAGGGAAAAGACCAGTACCCAAACTTAGCCCATAAACTTCCTGTGGTCTTCAAGCCCGTGGTAAGTGATCCACCATCTGTGCACAGAAACCATTCTAACAGGGATTCTCACTCCACGTGCCTATGCTGCAGACCCCAAGCAATTCTGAGGACATAAACATGAGCTCAACTAGAGCAGGCAAGGGGTTCTTTCAAAGGGTTATTTTATCCCTTGGGTCAAAAGACAAAAAACATTTTAGACACCCCTATTCTGTAACAGGAGCCTGGCACAGGCGTTTTTCTTCCCTTATGAAGTTCCAGCTCCTGTAATACTTCTTTTGGTGCTCAGCATAAAAACACTTTACCTGGAGCTCTCGGTTGTGGTTCTCACACAGCAGCTGAAGAAATCTCAATATTGGTTGCATGATCGCAATGGCAGGGCTCATGATTGCTTCTTCTGTGGACTTCTCTTCTGCATTCGCAGCATCTGCTCCTGAGCTCATAAGATCTATTTCTGGGTCCATTTCTCTTCGATACACAGAGTAAGCCTTGGACGTTGCAGAAGATGCTTCTGTTAACTGTCCTTTCATACCCTCTTTCAGATGCAGGGTTGAATCCTTTACTGAAAAGAAGATAATTTGCCTTCATTTTTGAAACTCTTTCTCCTCATTTGATTAAACAATAAGAAAACAATAATAATGAATGCAACTTTTTCTTTGCTGGTGCCTAACTTTTAGAAGACCTCTAGGCAACTTACAAAGAATATCAAAGCAACACTCATGCAGGGATAACATGTTCCAAATAAACCACAAACCAGAGTGAAATAGAACATTAAGACAAAAAGCTCTGCTATTTCTCTCCCATATACAATAAATGATGAGAACAATGGAAGGACCACAGGGTGGGAAATCAGTGCCTGCGCTTGCTCTTGTGAAATAGCCCCATTAGCAGCAGCCTCTACTTCTGCTTCTCTAAAAATATGGTTCTATATCTTTTACTGGTATAAATTGGCATAGTTTCACTGATTTCATCAAAGCTAATTCCTTGTATCCAGCTTAAGAGATGGCCTATAATTTACAGAAAAATGGGCAAAAGATGTGAATTAGCAATGATTAATGTTATAGCTTACTGATCAACACAGCATAGTACGAGTGGTGCAGTACATATGGTTTGAATATAATGCACGTCTCCCGTCTTTCACATGGGTGCTTCCTTACCTCTCTTTTTGGGAACAGATACGGTTAGGTCACTATCATCATCTTTCTTTTTGCTTCCCAAATCAATAGTGTTCACTGTCACTGTCGATCGTATCTCCTGCTGAGCAGCTTTCATGTGGTCATACAGGACTTTAAAGAATTTTTCTGACTTTTTTTGCTCCTTCAGTTGCTGGTAAGTTGAGTACTGCAAAAAATATATTCTTTAGGTATCAAATTTCTAAGGAAGAAGAAATCCAAAAATGTACTATTTTTTGTGAAACAAATGATGAATAATTACTTCACTTACACAGAACAAATGTTGGCCACTGCCTGACCAGTTCTTTCACAAAGTGATATACAAGGATGCTAACAAAGATTGATGATAACATTTTAAAATTTGGATAAAATGGTGAACACTACTATTTGCAATGTTTAAAATGTCACAATATTACACTTGAAGTTAAATTACTTTGTGACAGTCTCCATTTCTCCAGGCATTCTGGAGTTATAACATTCCATCTACAAATAACAGTGAAAAGTAATTGTTATTATGTAACAACAAGACGAAGCATAAAACACCTAACGGGTAATACTGTTGCTTAGATTATATTTCTTTTTTGTGCTTCACACAGAATTGGAATTAATATTTTAGGTTATTAAATCCAATCTCTCAGTATTACTTACTGTCAAGCAGTCTGAGTGCCATTTTCAACAGTTTACAAACCCTACCTTAAAGCACAAGCTTTCTACAGCCCCTAACAATTCATTTTAGAAAGCTGCAACAAAATCTCACTTCTTTAACATTTTCTGAACGTTCTTTAAGGGTCACAGATCTTTTTTACAGAATGAAGATACACAATGAGATTCCTCTTATTTAACTTCTATATTCTTGCAATGAGGTATAAGTTGGTTATTTAGGCTCCCTTCACAGGTAATGATGAAATACAGGAAAATGCAGGGGGAGTGATTCATACCATCTCTCCTCTCTTATGATAACTCTGCTGATCATAGAGTAAGAACAAACAATCATTTTATTTGGCTAAAGTTCAGTGAGAGGGATATTATTCACAAAAACTAGAATTCATCGTTTAAAGCAGTTATTTTTTATAGACTGGGATATTGGTCTTCTCAAATGGCCAGTTTTCCTCTCTTTGGAGATTTTGAGAAATGTCCCTAATTGTTTCCACAAAATCACTTAATTTTACTGCTATTAAAAACTTGAAAGTATTACAATTTTTAATTTTACAAAAAGAGAGATATGAAATAACTGGAGATAACACTCATATGGCAAAGACCAGATTAAAAGAAGCACTGTGCTACACAGAAAGGGACAGCTGAAAAATGTATTCTTCTTTCAAAGACTTTACACTATGAGATACTGCATAAGAAAAGGGCATATTTACATTTGTACTACAGCGACACAGTAATAAACTTTTCACAGAACTTACAGAAAAAATGTTCTTTTTATTTGTCTCTAGACTACAGGCATTTGAAAATCAATATGTGAATAAGTAAACAAAATAAGTACCTGTGTTTGCGTATTTCCACCTTCAAGCAACGCAATACCAAGCAAAATGCCTTCTGAGAAAATTCTGTCATTTTTGGTGTTTACTATGACATCTATGACTAATTCTGATGCACCTTCTTTATCCAGAAGGCACTGAATATCAGACATGGTTACCCCAGACTTATCTGAGTCTTGTCCTGAAAATCCACCTGCAAATTAGGCAAATACACACCATTCACATTTGTTTTATACAGGTATATGAAAATGAATCTATTAGTAATAATAATTTGTCTTATGCACACAGTAGCAATGTAATAAATCTAAATTCAAAATTCTGTTTCGGGTAAAGTTCCCCTTGATATAAACAAGATTTTTGTGTGAAACTGTAATGTTGGCCTCTAAGAATAAGAAGTAAAAAAAAACCCCAAATCATTGCTCTGTCCTAAAATTCAGACAATAAAGAAATTGGAAATGCCACTGATCTGTCCACTGACCCCCTTTTTTAATTCCACTGCTGCATACACTAAACAGTATGTATGATCAGTGTTCTGAGACGACTTTTATATCTGCTTTTCAACCTCAGGCCTAATCTATACAAATATTGTACAATGGTAAATCCACTCTGGTTACAGGTATGACCTCCTAGCTGAATGCTTTTGCCAATATAACTCACAGACCATTAATATCACAATGATGTTCTTTAAGAAAGAGACTTGAGTTAATACAAATAAAAGGTGTGATTTTAAGGAATTGTGTTAAAATGTATTATCTCATTAGATTAACTGTATTTTATTATCATAGATTATAATCTTTCCTGTTATACTTACTTTTATACAGATGTAACTGCATTTGGTTAATTAGAAAAAATATAGTACTGCTTTAATCAGTCAGTACTGCTTTCATTAAACTGATTATAATGGTTCAGACCTTGTGATGAAGCCATACACACATACACACTTTTTAAAGAGAACTAAAAAAAATAGTAACTCTTTACTCTCCTGTTTGTTAAGGAGCATAAGTTGGTATACAGAATATTAAGACTGTAAACATTTCCAGTGTCTACATTGAAACAGTCAAGAAGGATCAGTTGAATAACATTTAGAAATTATGACAAATCTGGGCACACCTTTACTACATACCGAAAATGCAATGGCAAGCATTTTGACTTGGCTCCATATGTAGCTTCTGTCCCATTTTCTATGATATACATTACTTTGTGTTTTCTTAAAAACCACTCTACAATAACTTCACATTGCTTCTATAACAGAACCATACCAAAAAATTAGGTTATAAGGGACGTACAGAGACCATCCACTCAAACTTTCTGCTCATGGTAGTTAGAGCAGGTTCATCAGTTTGTCCAGTAAAGCTGTAACGAGAACTGTCACGTTCTGCAGTCTCTTGGGGAAATCTGTTTCATTACCTAACCAGTATTTTTGTGAGAAGCTTCTCCTTATGTCTTGTTTTTTTCATGTATCAATAAAGAATCTGGAATTTCAAAACATTTTTTAGTTTCCAGAAACAGCAGCACCTTTGTTCAAATGTTTTATGCTCTGCTGAATTTCTGCATGTGGATTTACTTGCAAATCAAAACTGTGTTACCAATTGGACTTGAATGGAATGATTGACTGGGGGGCATGGGGAAAGTCCCACCTTCAGTACCACCAAATGCACACCAGCCATCTGAGACAAGTCCGTGCAACTTATAAATAGAAGTCTGGTACTACCTCTCTTTTAACGGGTTACAGAGCGTGTTGGATTTATTTACCAACTGAATCCCTGGAGCACTTCCAAAGTGCCTATTAGAAAAAATGGTGCTACTAATTTTGTTCTTTTTAAATGATCTGTGTTGATTTACCTCCCACTTGTGCAGTTTTGCTGTAGCTGGCAGACAGAGGCCCATTCATACCACTTCCATGTTCTCCTTTAAAGTAGCGATATAGGAGTATTTTCCTTAAAGTGTTGCCCTTCAAGAGAAAGATAAAAATATAAGAAATTAAGAGTTGTGGCTAATTTCCTTTGTTTGAAAAGCAAGCTGTTTAACATAAATAAATAATTTATTAGGTCTTTCTGTTATAATCAGTAAGCATACAAACAGTGAAATTGTCTAGAAAAGGAACATCTAATGGTCTTATCTAACAAATCTCACAGGAAGAATTCTAAAATACTGTTGTATAAACTTCCTTGAAGTTTCTTTTAAAAATATTGATTATAACTAAAATACCTCCACCTCAGGAATTCTTACTGGCTATCTGTAAGATGCAGATATTGAAACAAGTTCTACAAAGCCAATGCTCTGCAGTCAGTGTGTCTGTGCCCTACCCTGCCATGGCAGTACTTTCTTCCTATTTTCTGCAGCTGAGTAGTATCACTCCCTTTTCTCTGATCTCAGATAATCCAGCTGATCATCTGAAAGAAGCCATATCACATGAAATATTAAAACAGAGATATGACATTTGATAGAACAGCTTAAAAAGCATTCTCTGTGTCTCCTTGTTCCTTTACTTCCAAAACCACAGCCAGTCAAAATTTGCATGCAGCTCTCTGAAGATCTTCCCTTTCATTTTGTTTATGTTCTGCAGCACAAGACACATTGAATTAAGAGTCGGGGGTACCAATTACTTGGCATTTTTATTTTGTCTTCAGACTTCTGGGAGCACCTGCAGTCAACACTCAGCTTTACAGAGGCAGAAGGTGACAACAGCAACTGTAGGTGTATGTGCAACCTAAGATTTTATAAAGAAAAGAGTACAGCAAGGTCTCTGATGATTACCACAGAAGGGAAAAAATTGTTCATTTTAACGGCTTGGCAGCAATATGGGACAACTTCTTCCTCACTTACTGGTTTTAAAGAAAAACAGTTATTAAAAATATGTGCACCAGAAGCATCCTCAGTACTTACTAGCTCGCCAGCACCTGCACATTAGCGCACCAGTGAACTTTTCAATCTAAACATCTCTGTGGCCACCACAGACAGCATGCAGTGGGGAAGCAAGTCCCAGACACACCTCACAAAGCACTACTTGCACTTCTCTGTTAACTTAGCAATATTTCCAAGAGCAACCACACACCAAAGTGGAGCTTCACTGCTTCATAAATCTCAAAGAAAATGGGTTTGTCCACATCCAACAAGTGCCAGAATGCAGTATTCTGCATGTGCAGCCTGACAACATAAAACTGCCATTCTTTCCTAGTTCTCGCATTTTGATGTTTCAATTTGGTAATAGTTTATACAAAGTTCCCTCAAATAGCCAGGAAAAAATACCATAAGCTATAAATACAATGGCTGCAAGAAAAATAAAAGTCATCACCTACACATCTGCAGTGTGAGGGAATTTACTAGGTGGATTTTCCAGGTGAGCCTAAGCCAGCATGCTCTACACTACAGAGGAAGACAAAGAACCAGAAGCCTCTGAGGACCTCACACAGAGATAGATTCCGAGCCTAGTTTGTGATGGAGTTTAAACCTGTATGCAGGGACAAGGTACGCTAACCAAGCTCATAAGAGATTTGGAGATGGCTAAGGGCACCAACTCCTCCTACTCAACATCCTGTCTCCAGCTGTGACCAAACTCCAGTGTCTTAGAGGACAGTGAACCTAATTTTTCTCATCTCCTGAAGACAAACATATTACTGCAGAGAAAAAAATCCCCTCAGAATTGATAAACATGGATAAGAACCAGGATAAAGTCCCTTTTCAAACTCTCTCAGACACATATATCACTGAATCCCAAAATCGTACCACACAAATAGGATCATAGAGCAGAAATTCTTCCTAACTCCAGACTAAGACCTCATCCTGAATGGGCACTGCACTGAGACAAGATCTTTTAATCAGAAAGACTGGCATTTGCCATACCACTTGATTAACCACTCGATTAACCACTCAGCTTCAGCTGAGTTGAGGCAAGAGCCTCAACCAGCGATCTATGCAGTCTGTTGACAACTAACAGAGCTTCATGGTAAATTATACAAACAGTAACAGTGCAATCATGGGAAGAAACACCAAAAGCCATCTACATATAGTTAAGAATAATACCTGTGGCCACAAGCTGTACTGTTCAATCAAAACACCTTTATTTTATCAAGAATGCTTAAGACTATGAAAGAGCATTTGACTAATAAACTGAATAATTTAGCACTTGAGTCTTATTGCTGGGAAGTGAGTAACTGTTAGCACATCTCAGATCTTCCTCCTGCCTCGTTACTTTCTAAGACACCAGGAGGAGCAGAGATATGAAGATGCTTCTCCAGTTGGCTATGGAAAGAGGAATCCTACTCCACCCATATCCAAACTAAGGTATGGACTTCACTTCTTGTCCCAAGGAGCAAGTCTTAATTACTGGGATTCCTGCTCTCTCTCACTCCTTGTCTCAACCTCCCACGAATCCAGACAACACTTACAGTTCTTCGAAGCCAAAGTGTCAAAAGTCAAGAATGCGGTGTTTGGGAAGCAGAAATGTGGTGGAATCTCTGCTCTGCCCAACAGCAGTGCCAAAAACACACCCTCAGACTCAGCCCACATATTTGCAAGCTCCGGATCTTCATTCCTTTGTGATGACCTTGGGCAGCCATACAACTTCCCTGAGTCTTGTGAAATTAGCTATCACCACAAAGAGTGGAAGAGCCCAGCTGAATGAACCGGAACAGAGAAAGGCATGAATGTTCACGCAATGCATCAGAAATGCCTGCCACCTTCAGTACGTAACTGTGTGAGGTACCATGCTAGAAAATGCTGGAAAGATCCAGCTTTCAGAAAAAGTGCTGATCCCACTCCCGTAGGTGTCTGGATATGCTTTTACAGGAATAAAGAACAGCCCCATCATGTGGATGAGACAAACCGCTGTCAAGGCAAGCAAGACAGCCACGCCATTGATAGTAAATGGTTTCCTAACTTAGCATAGCCACAAAATTAATATTGCCCAAAAGCAAATGATCACAGCAGTAGCATGAATAAGCAGTTTGCAGCAACTACTACTGACACTCATGTAACTGAAGCAGAGGCCAAAAATAAAAGCACACCAGGCAGCACAGTGCTATCTTCCCCAGCGAGGTTTCTACATGTGGCAGAAGTCCCAACCTTCCAAGCTGATTCTCTCCCCTGCTGGATACAATACGCTTTCTTTTATACCTCTTATTAGGGTATGGAAGTGGCACGTAAACATCACTCAGCTGACTGCAATTCTTCTATAATGGCTAGAACATTGTATAGCTTTGAAAAAAAACCCACAGTGAAAGATAACAGTCTTATTGTTACCCATGAATACCACTGTATTGTCTCTAACAAAAGCTAGGATAAATACTGAGGGACACAAGAAAGCAACAACTGGTTATTGTTGTTGCGGTTTTAAATAGCTGGGGATTGACAGACAAAAGTTTCCAATAGGGAAAAATTATTCCAATAGGAACATGTAAACACAAACAAATTACGTTTTCCCAGTCCACATTTCATTATAGAAGTTGGTCTTTAAACTCGATTTAAATGCCTTCATACGATGGTTTATTCACTTTCCCTCTCCAAGCCTGCAAAAGGCTGGGGTGTTCTGCGCAGGGAAGCAATGGCTGAGAGACATATGTACAGCTGATCGTGGATACCTGCATCAGCACCAGCTCACTGTATAACATTGCCAAAAATTATTTGCCCTGCCTTATTTACTTTGCATACTTCTGAAGGAATTGGAATGATATTTATGATGTTCAGAAGGCTAAACTAGACGATCTGGTGTTCACTCCTGGATTTCCCTCTACATTAAAATAAAGAAGTGGAAATGCTCAGATTATCAGTGATAACACAGAAAAGGTAGCCATGTCCAACAAATATTTCTATCATACAGTGGATGTTGTTGTGAATGTATTTTGGTATTAATCAAGGAGGACGCATGAAAATTCGGCAAGTTAAATCTTTGGATTTGAATAACCCACAGTTGATCTGGCAACTGGTGGAGCAGTTACCGGGGGGAGGGTAAGATGATCTGGCTAAGATGTCAGGTCTACTAATAGAGGTTTCCAGAAAGTTTGGAACAGACACAAAATCCCAGAGAAGCGAGAGAAATCTAACATGCAGTGATACTCTTAAGAAAGTACATGGGAGCACTTTTTACACTTTTTACCGATATCAAACCCACTTCAGTGAGTTTTATATAAATTCTGGGAAAAACAAATGAATGATTGATTTTGAGCTCCATTAACACAAAATTAAAGGACACTACTATAAACTGATGGCTGTTATAACACCGGCATCGTATTGTAATAATTGCTTCAATATGAGTTTAAGAAAAATAGAACTTCTCAAACTTCTGAAGATTTTCTTCTGGGCTTGCTAATAATGAAAATATCACTCTAGTAAAGTTAGATAAACTGGTTGTGTGACACAATCCTGTAAGGCAAAATTTTTTATTAAGTAACCCCACAAAGATAGTTATCAAATAGCTTAACAGCTAAGTGACTGATAGAATTCAACGTGCAAAGTAAAGCAAGATATGAGTGTATGGGCTTCTAATGGGCAACCTCATGGACTAACTGTTGTCTGCCTGACTTTTTTTCAATGAAATGTAGTAATAGAGAAAATAATTATTAATAGCATTTAGAAAAGACACAAGAAGAAAAGTCAAGTCACTGATAACAATTTAGGCATCATTTATTAAACTGATTAAAAGCAAACAACATCAGCCTCATTACGTCCAAACCTCTGTACGCCTAGTTATGGACATAACAACAATAAAATGCAGAACACCTAAAAATGGAGGACTCTGTTCTAGTAGGCCATTACTTCGGGAAAGAATGAAGGTCTTGGAGAAAAATCAGTGGAATGACAACTCCCAAAATCACACAATTCTGGAACAGGTAACAAGAGCTATCATGCAGGATTCGTGAGACTACCTCACTTCTCCACATGCAGGGGCACGTTACTGTAGGAATACTGCATCACAAGTTGGTGTCCACAATTCAAGAAGAATGCTGTCAAATTGGATTAGGTTTGGAGAAGCTCCATGAGAATGACTAGAGAATAAAACATATCTTCTCATCAGAAATTCAAGGCTTTCAGTCTACCGAGCTTATCAGTCTAAATGTGAACTACATGAACTCCGTTTCTGGCTGTCTACATAAGAAATCTGATAATGGATGACTTCAGTCTACAAGATAAAAGTGTGAGACACACTGGTGAGAAGCTGAAGACAGAGAAATTCAGCAAGAAAAGAGGTAGAGGCAGCTGGGCTGTTCAGTTTGTGGGTTATGAATTTTATTTTTATTTTATGTAACAGTAATGGCATTTAGCTATTGGAACAGCTTAAGAAGAGGTGTGATAGTCTCTATTGCTGGCAGTTACTAAATCACGACTGGGTGGCTTCTCAGACAGAAACTATTTGAAGATCTTGTGGTCTACATTAGCAGAACAAGCTGGGTGACAAAAATATGTCATCTCACATAATCTATGAACACACCATGCCACGTTTTCCTGTAGTAAATATAGATGAGGTTAGAAGCCTGACATTCTACGAAGGCTGTTTAAAAAGCACCTACTTCTATCTATTTCTTTTCATAGTTTATAAATTAAATTTCTATTTCGCTTGGTCTGAGTGTCTACTTCAGGGTGATTTTTTGTTGCTGTTTTTCACCCATTTTCAAACTATTCTTCCTTTGTTTCCCCAGGAGACAAAAACATGGTAGAAGTAGGTTTGTGCAAGTGGCTTCTGTAAAGATACCATGCATGGAAGTTTTATAACCCTTTAAATTATAATTCACCCTGCTCCTGAAATGTAAAACGGCACAGACATCATCTTATCTCATCTCACCTCCAAAATGGATCAAGTGTGACACGCATGGTGTTACACAAGTATGAGCTTGGAAGAGAGCCCCAGAGTCTTGACTCCCACTATGTCCATGAAGTGGAAAAATTTTTATCTTCATGATGCCAGCAGCTTGCAGGGGGTTTGCAAGTTGGGGGAGATTGTTTGTTTTGGGTGGTTGTTTGTTTGTTTTTATACTGAGCTTTTTCCTGGTTTTGATCTTTTGCAACAAGATGTTTTCATAGCCAACTGATAGTTGAAACTGGTATGTTTTCACCAGTAAAATGTGACACCCAACAGCAGAGTTACTTGCACACTGGGACATTTATTCACCCCAGCAGAAAAGCACTTTTAAATGTGAGTTTGGGTCCAGCTGGTGTCCAGCCTACTTCTACTAAAATCAATAGGAGATTTGCCAGGAACTTCAGTAGGAGAAGGAGCAGACACATACTTTTATGCAACTCTAAAAAGAAAAAAGTCAAAATATGCACCAAACTTCACAACACAGTTCTGCTAGAAGAGCAGAATTGGCCACCCACACCTCTCAGCTGTCCTTCATTAGGCAGAGACGCCCCATAATTCAAATGTGGCATTGTTCAACCCTACACAAATCTGGTATCAATCCCACTTGTCTTAATACAAAATGTCTACATCACAAATGCTAACTGATAAACCTGAGGTTCTAACTAGTGCAGAGATTCATTAACAGGTTAAGATAAAACAACAAACCACAAGCACAACCGTTCTCTAAAACCAAACTACAGTGGTTTTAAAAAAGTAGTTCAATTTTAGCAGTCTTCTAATTCTTTCCTTTGCAGTTCCAGGTTCCATAGAAAGCTGGAAGCTTAAGTGCCAAAATATTGCAACACAAATGCTATTGCCAGTCTATTTTCAATATGGATAGTGAAAATAATACTGGACACATTGCAAGAAAAGCAGTTTTTGCCTGGTAACTGTCCAATGCTGGACCCTGAAAAAACTCAGGAAAGTGTCATATTAGAAGAAAGATTGGTGGTTTTTTTGGTAGCATCTCTAAAAAGTGTCTTTGCTATGAATATAGCAGGAGAGAAAAACTGATTGGATTAGTGAACACCTCAGCATTGGGGCATCCAGACTTAGACTGAGAAGAAAACACTTTAAAAATACATTTTCACTTTGTATATTATAAAATTGTACTACCGGTCCATAAAATATTACTATTTGCCAAATGTCAAATTTTTTGGTCCAAATATAGAATATTTATGTATGTATACATACATTTGTATATATGGAACAGGTCTTTGTTGTGGGCAAATATTATCATTATCTATCACTTTTTCTGTTGTTGCTTATTTGGTTACATGTTCTCCATCTGTAGTCATAAATTGTGCACTTACAAAACAGATCATGTTTGCACCTATGTAATTCTTCCTTTGCAACTTTCTCCAGTAGAAGACAAAGCACTGAGATGCACAATAACCCAAGTTCTCCACCACCGAAAGAAAACAATGTAAGATTTGATCACGATTATTCAAAAGCATTTATGACTGCACCATCAATAACATACTGTAGAAAAAGACCAGATCCGAAAAGCATAATTTTCAAAGACTAAAATTATCTAACTCGTATGCTGCAGGGGGTATACTTTCAAAGTGATGCACAGGGAGTTATGCACACAAATCCCATTATTTGTTAACAGGATTTCTGTGTGGAACTCCCCATGCTCCGCAAGAAAAATTTACCCCTAAGTGTCCTAATGTGAATATTTACCACAACAGACACTTAATTTCCAGATGCATACTTATGAGCACTACTGTGCATTGACGTTTTAAGAGCAATTTGAAGCAGGTAGCTAGGGAAAAATAACAGAAGTGGCCAAATATTATTTTCATTACATTATTCTGTTTCACCGTGTTGCTATTATGCTGAACTTCAAAGCCAAAGCATCACAGATATCCGATTCAGTAGATAAGAGATGCACTGCAGACGTACTGGCTGTCCTATTTTGAATTAGATATGCTAGGATCTTCACTTGTTGGCTCAGGATTTTCAAAGTGGCTCAGGAGACACTTCTATATTTCAGTTTTCACCTACTGCTTTTTATCCACCACAAGCTCCACTGATTACTCAGCTTCATCCTTGTTTACTAGTAAGGCTTCATGAAGACACTTCAGAAATTCTGAATTTGTTCTATGACATTCCAGGTACTCATGTCACTGCTTACGTTTGAAGGAATCTATGCACTTTCTGAATCCAGCTGGAAATTTTTCAATGGATTTCATATGAGTTCTGGCTTCTACCAATACCAAATTAGTACTCCATGGTTTGGGGTTTTACTATAGAAAAGTCATTAAACTGTGACCTGTGCCACTTTCTCCAATATATACAAACATTCTCAATTAACATTAATTACTCAGCTAGAACTGCTCTGTATGCCTATGTTATTAAAAAAAAATGACAGTGATATTAAAAGAAACTAATTCTCAGCATTTACCACCTTGCAAAATAATCATGGGACACGTCCCTTGTCTCAAAACAAGCCCAAGATCTCATCAAAACCAATATTTTTTCCTCTTATGCCACTCATTCC
>NW_010172441.1:82207-95919 GCF_000695765.1 Mesitornis unicolor
CATTCAGTACACATAACTGACAGATTTTGTCCTCCCATGATTTACAGATGTGCTCTTGACAATGATCAGCAACCCTATCATAGAATCACAGAATGGTTTGGGTTGGAAGGGATCTTAAAGATCATCCAGTCCAACTCCCCTGCCATGGGCAGGGATACCTTCCACCAGATCAGGTTGCCCAAAGCCCCATCCAACCTGGCCTTGGACACTTCCAGGGAGGGGGCATCCACAACTTCCCTGGGCAACCTGTGCCAGTGTCTCATCATCCTCACAGTAACAAATTTCTTTCTGATATCTAATCTAAATCTACCGTCTTCCAGTTTAAAGTCATTCCCCCTTGTTCTATCACTACCTGCCCTTGTAAAAATTCCCTCCCCAGCTTTCCTGAAGGCCCCCTTCAGGAACTGGAAGGCTGCAATAAGGTCCTTATCCATAATGCCCCAAGAACTAGCCTGAAAAAATGACCCACACACCTGACGCTTCTGAGAAATGCCCCTTGCATTCTTAGATGAAAATAGATACTGAATTAGTGCTGATTTCTTGGACTTCAGGCATTAAAGAGACAACCACATGTGTGTGTGCGTGTGTGTGCCTATACCTCCAAGTACAGCTGCATTTTTAGGTGCCTAACGACTGTACAAATTCAGGCCTTAATCAGCTTAAAAGGAAAGACTTGAATTTAAATTCTTGAAAGGCCAACATACAAAGCTGGGCCAAGTCAGTTCACACTCCTACAGCTTGGCATAGACCGTGGCTACTGCAAAGGGAAACAGCTGGTCAAAACATATTTAGGCAGCTCCTGCCCATGCAGCAAACCTGGAAGGGCTGAAGGAAGCAAACCTTGGGTCAGTTGAGGCCAGCAGCAATATTTCAACTGCCAGTGTTAGCAACAGTGTATGAAAACACAGTCTTAGCACCTACCTTGTTGGAAATGAGCACACATCAGCTCAAAAGAATAGTTTGGATGGTGTCAAGATATGGCATGAGATGCCCAAAGTGCTCATTGCAGCGATAGGCTCCCTTTGCTCTCTGCTGCACAGTATGGCAAAGAAAACAAAGCATCTTTATCCACTTCTAAGCAGAGGACAATTCCAACCTGGAGCAAAGCCAGCTACTGCACTGATTTCACTGTATCTATGAAAGTAGGACATATTTCAGGCTAACAGTAAAGCAGACCTAAGTTAGACAACACTACAAATCTAGCACTTAGTCTTTATTAGTTACTCATTTTGACAGGAGTAATTTGAAAATATTTATAATTCATGTTCCCTAATTTTATGAAAAAAACAGTAGTTTGAATAATTTTCCAGTAAACTTAACTGCGAATTTTCCATTAATGCCAACTCTCCCAATTGTATTATCCTTTTCATGATAACTAACACTTTAAATTCAGCATCTAGAGTTATTACTTGTATGAATATTCCAGTTCACATTAAAAAAAAAATAAAATCCAAAACAGAAACCACACCACACCCCCTCATAATTTTTAGTGCTCCTGGTCCCTGCAACAGTACTTGGAAATGTGAAATCTGTGTGGCCAGAGCCAGGCGGCCAGAAAAACAAAAAGAAGCGCTAAAATACGTTGTTGGGTTTTTGATCATTAAGAAAACAAACCAAAGTAGTTTCATCATTTTTAGAAGCCTGACTCATGACTTAAATTGCCAGAGGTGGTAAACATCAAGAAAATATTAAGCAACCTCCTCCAGCAGCTTTGTTGGTACTGCGTGCTGAAAGGAGCTCAGATCCTTGCTACTGACTCTCAGCAAGGACGTAGCTGGTGACACTTGGCTATCGTCACGAAGTGCCACATCTCCTCTACCTCAAATGGCACATCAGCACACTCACTGCCTGCAACAGAGCCCAAGCAACTAAGAACTAATGGTGATCCAGGATTGTAAGGTAAGGCCACACTGGAAGGAAAGGACCCCTTGATAAAGCATGAGAAATGGGTAATCTTACAACCAAAAGGAAGTTATTGAAGATCTGAGTGCTCTGCTTCTGCTCTGGCAAAGGCTGTGCTGCCATGTGGAAGAGTTAGGCTCTAGAATAACCTGAGCACTGAATTCCTTGGGAGGCTGGAAAAAAACGTTTGGCAGGTTTACTCCTCAGGAAGGAGGAATAAGGTCCTGGTTCAGACACTAGGATAGGCCAAGCTACCTCAACTCCCATTAATGTCATTAATAAGTGAGAAGGCTAAGCACCTATCTAGGGTCATTAAGGGTACATCCTGGCTTTACCTACCGATTCACAAAATGGCAGTGACTTGGTGTTGAAGCTGGCCTTTACTGACATATCTGATTTTTTTATAACAGAGTGTTTAATCCAAGTGACAGACAGAAATTATGATTTTTTATGGCATCTTTTACTAGGAAAAACCTCTCTGTTTTCAAAGGAGTTCTCAATCTTCCCTTTTAAATTAGAGACCAATATTAGCTTTCTAGTCTTGGAGTCTAAGATTTCATCAGTTCAAACAAATAAACCTAATAATGTCCTTTGAAGAGTGCCATGGAAATAATTCTGACTTAGTGTAACACTGCAGCAGAAGTTTCATAAACCATTTCTATTAGCCAAAGTTGCTGAATGAAACTGAAACATTGTTAAGAGAGTAACATTTTGTTTTTAATAACTTTCAGAGGTATATTAGCTGTCATGGCAGAGCTCAATAGCTTCTTAGCTGTCGTCTTTATTTTAAGAGCAACAGCAATTTCTAAATGCCAAGTTTCACAAGATCAGGAAAAAGTTCTCTTCTCGGTCAAACAGAGAAAAAAAAACAACAAATTGAAGCCACTCTAGAGCTGGTTGAAAAAATGACCAAAATTTGCTTGAAATTAAATCAACTGTTCAAAGGTAGAGACAAGGGGGAGACGAAGACATATTTTCATGAGGCGGTCTCAGCTTTTCAAATTCCCACTACTAAAAGACAGATTCATGTTTATATAAAATTTAATATGCAAGCTGTTCACCAATATTAAATTGCCCTTTATATTTAATATTTGCTAAAATTGCTGAGTTATTTATGTCACAGATAAGATTGCTGCACATATGCGGTAGCCGTTTCATCCTAACATATTTTAGTATACATTTATTATGAAGCTGTTGCCATTATAATGCCTAAATTTCTATTGTTTCCAAGGAGAAATATATTATCAGTGAAATGTTGCTACATGCACAGCATGTAGCTATGGAAATACAATGTCGTATGCTTCTTTAGAGCTGTTAAGTATAGCATAGATTGATGATGAGCGTGGAGAAAACCTGCTCTGGAGGTCCTATGACTGCAATTTTTCCTACTGTGTTTCTGAGTGCTGATATCACCACTAATGACATCTCTCTGACAAATGCCATGCAACATCCCAACATTAGGGCTCAATGGCATTATGAAAACCAAGATGAACTTTACAGTTCCAGTAACTGGAAATTGGACTGTATATGCAGGCCAGCCAGTCAGTGCTTTGAATGAATACAAAACAAAATGCACCAGCAGTCTTAGGGACTACATAATTCACAGCTCAGGCTATTCTGATTATTAGCAAAATACTCTGTTCTGAATGCAGCATTGCTGCTGCACTTAGCATATTTCTGTTTAAAACTTGTTAAAAGGTTGCATAGGGTGGGAAATAGTATAGACAAAATTAGTGCCCTAAGTTAGACCAATGGCACAGTTTCAACTGAAGTTCAGTGTATACTACAGGTTGCCATCTCCCAGCAGGCTCAGAGAAGTGCTGGGAGCACACAAAAGTGTGGAAAAACTGTGGTAATAAAGACTGAGATAGCTCACCTTGAAAAAGAGACGGAAAGATGTAACAGCAGTACAGAAAAGTATAAATGGTGAGGAGATGGGGAGGTCAAGAACTCCTGTTTCCTCTCCCACCCCAGAAGGAGCCTTTAATGGAATTTAAAGATAGTCAGTGAAAAAGTGATAAAGAAATACTTGTTAACCAACACATAATTAGATGGCAGAACTCATTACCATGGGAAGTCACTGAGGCCAAGCATTCAACAAGACTCAAAAGAGGATTTGGGCATTTCTATAGACAACAAGCAAAACCCGTTACAATAGCAAACATGGGAAAAAAAACCCAACCAACCAAACAAACAAAAAAAACCTATGGGAAAGAAGACAAAATCTCATGCTTTAGGGGCCACAGATTTATGATCTTACTGTCAAAGATTATCCCAAGACTTCAGGAAGAACAGAAAACTTCAACTCTGACTACAGTGTGGATTCTCAGACCCTGTTCTGAAGCATCTGGTGATGGCCACACAGAGAGACAGCACTCTGATCCTCTGGTCTGATCCTCTTTGGCAATCCACATGTGTTCAAAAGAGAACATAAAGTGTACCAAGTCTGTTTGTATTGGATCCAAAAATCAGTGCAGCGCAACACAGATTCAAGAGAAAAATAGTTTTTACTAACTCTCCAATGAGGAGACACCCAGGGCAGAGCACTATGGAGACCCTGCATTTGACAAGCAAAAAGCAGAACTGCCATAAAAGAGAGTACATGACCAAAATCCTCTGCATTTCATCTATCTGTATTCATCTTTGCTCAGCAAAGTACTACCGGTTTATACAAAAATGATAGCAGGTAGAAACACTTCAGCTTTTGAACAAAAGGCAGCTTCTTAGAGAGAAGCTCTAGGCTTCCTTCTTCAGCAAGACATTTTGCTGGTGTTGACCTGGGTACTGATGCTCACTTGCTCAGCCAAGTAACTCTCCAAACTCATCCTTCTGCCTCCCACAGATGACTTTTCTGTTCTCGTACTAACAAAGTCCAAAATACCTTGTCCTCCAAGACACTAAAGAATGGCTTTGCATGGCAAAGACAGCCACAGCATCAGATTTCTCAGTTCTGATGACAGCTTATGAACACCAGATCCCTCATTTAGCCCCAAATAACACTGCCCAGAATGTCACCGTTATTTAGTTCTTCTGATAAATTACAACTTTGCAATGACTTTGTTACATAAATTGGTTTCCTATACATATTAAGAGCCTTTCCATCTCCCTGTGAGTCCACTTGATGACGAAACGGCTTTTTGACTGCTAAGGATTGAGTGTCACTTATGCAGATGCCTATGCCTACTTACTTAATGTCCTTCACTGGTCTAAAATTCACGATACGTGAAAACAAGTATTAGTATTCTAGCTGAGGCACCCAGAGCTGTCAAGACTCAGCCAAAAGCTTGACAGATTTATATAGTGCAGAAGGGTTTATGTAGAAAACTGGGAGAGGATCTGGATTTTGTCTTCCCTGCTTTGCTGTCTTCCATGTCTTTTTCTTTCTTCTTGTCCTCTCTGAATTTGCCTTTTTCATCCCTGTCCCCTGGCTGTACCAATGACACATTATAATGCAAGTAACATTTGATTTGTAGCTTCTGCCCCTCAGTAACTCTGGTAATCTCGCCTCCTTGTTTGGTAAAACAGCGCTGGAGGAGACTGGGAAAGGGCAAGCAAGCATTTGAAAATGAAGCACCTGGTTGAAAGTCAAGGCTGTTCTTCCTCCTTCACACTCAAATCACTAACCTGAACACTCAAAAGAAACACAGCTGATGATTCATTATAGCAAAAGCATTGGAACTGACAGAACAGACCAGGATGAAGCAAAATTGTGTCAGAAAAGGACAGGACAAGCTTAAGATGGAAGTATGCTGGCAGGTGAAAGAAGTTCCAAGCATGGCATTCAGTTTTGCAGAGAATTTTCCTCAGGCTTTGGTATATGCAGAGAAGTACTTCAGACAACAGCAAAAAAAATCACTATAGATTAGAACAGAAACAAATCTCCAATGAACAAATCAACAAGAAGATGGGGAAGGAAGGAGGATAATCTTCCAAGCCTAATCCTGGAACACCCTCAACTAGAAGAGAAGTCAAAGAATACTGAGTGTACCGAGTACCTGATGGAGGAGCTAGATGAAACTGTGCCACTTTAAACTTCACATTAGCATGATTCTTTGGTGGTAAAGTAGAAACTTCAATTTGGAATTTCCTTGCTGCAAAACCCTTTAATGTTTTCAGCGTAAGACTTGCGCTTAAATGGAACAAGTCTGGGCAACAGACGTATTTACAGCGGCAAAGACTTTTCACATTGCTTTCACTAGCAGAATGCACAGGCTCAAATGGCTAATTAAATACAAAATTCTGTTTAAAAAAAAAGAGTCAGTTTCTTCTTAAAAATACCTGATGTTTAATGCAGACTAAATTGAGCCAGTATCAGGGAATGCGTGTGCTCTGACCTGTGTGAAAAGGCAGCCTGGGGTACCATGTACAGGCGAGACAGTTACCATGGATACTTCACTGCTTTAGGTGTAGGAGCTAAACATTACAAACAACTTTGCAGCATTAGGCTACTGGCCTCATAAAAACACTGCAAAATAACAATGACTTCTGAGATAACCATTATGATCTGATTCCTGACATGCAAATATAAATCTTCTATCATAAAGCAAAAGACAAAAGCAGGATTGAGAGGAAATGGCCAGATCTTGCAAGCCTTAATTAACAGTCTGCTCCTGAAAGATGCTCTGATCCTTGGCTTGCACTGATGATAATGGGACCTGCAAGCAGGCATCTTGTCTCAGAATACTGTCCCCTTGCCTAAAGTTCTATCTAAATTAGGACTCCAAATTTGAGCCAACACAACACGAGCAGAAGGAGATGCAGTCAGAGTTAAAACAACTTGACTATTGATTACAAAAAGCTCTCCCTTTTAAAGTTTCCCTGTAGCAGAGCAAGATATCTACCACAGGATTTATGGTATTGTGCATGCTGAGTACATTAAAGGACAGCTATTTCACACAAAATGTTAAACTGTATTCCCACACCCTTCAAAGGTCACTGGGTCTTTGTGGGGCGATGCTAAATGTGCCTGTTGGGCAGTAAGCTGCGTGCCCAAGTAATGCCTTTGGAAGTTGAGGTGTCATAGATTTCTTAGCTGGACAAGTATGGCTTCACTACTGCAAGCCCATCTCTAGCCCTAAATACCTGGCAGGCAGACACTCTCAATAAAAAATCTGCTTCATACCACTGTGTCTAATAGTGGCAAAGAATATTCACCCCTGTCCATGAAATTATCTGATCTATGGATCCAACAGTCAGTTTTTCAGACAGTGAATGCATGTGCCTCTTCCTTCACCTGGAGCAAATGTTCACAGGAAATCACCTGAGATGCTTTCTCCTGCTTTTGGTATTAAATTATACACAAAAGCAGCTCAGGTGCAGGTGAGGCTAATGTTGTGTTCCAGGGGATGAAAAATCCATCTCAAGGAGATTTATGATACTATAAACTATTCCACAACTCACATGGATCAAATGTGGTTCTCATAGCTGGCTCTTACATCACTAATTAAGATGCTTCTACAACAGGATTACAGATGTATTTATTGCAAAGCTCTAATGGTCAAACCCTTTCATAAGGCATGGTCGCTGAACAACAACGTGCTGGAAGAGCTGCTAGTTACAAGCAAAGAAGTAAGCAGACGTTGGGGCTGACCTCAGCCGCAGATACGTGCGCCTGTCAGGTGCATTCAGCTCATGAGACTCAGTTGAATACAGATGTGCATACCTACAATGTGTCATAATCAAATAACATGTATTCCTGCAACTTTTTGCAGACCTGTCTAACAGAGGAAGGTGGACTCCTTCCATGCTTTGTCAGATGTTTTTGGCAGTGGGCGAGTTTCCATACACTGCAATATATTTTGCACTGAAGGAGCCCAGTGTTTCTGTGAGCACAGAACCTCCTTCCAGACTTCATGGCACACACTGTACGAACGCGAAAGAGGCACTAACGAAAACTAAACTCTCTTCATCCAAATGACTAATGCCCTAGATCTGCATCACGAGAGACTGCTTTTTTTAATACCAGCCTTTCTTTGTGCCCACAATTACAAGAAGGAATAATATAGATCATATAAATGCCAAAGTAACTGATTCTATCTGCAAAGTAAGTAGGCGGATTTGAAAGTAACACGGCACCAAGAGCACACTTAGCTTATTGAGAGCTGCGTGGATGCTTAGGTCCCCACACAGTCAGAGTTATTGGTAAAAAATAATCCTTAGTTTTGATTGAAGCTCTCCTTGTCAACATTCGTACTACAGCTACCTTGCACAATGACTGAGAAACCTCTAAACCAGTAAAGACCAATTTCTTGGTGGGCAAGGTTGGTAAACTTCCTTCTTGTTACGACTGATCCTTTTACGCTGCTTAGTTAACACAAAGGAGGGGAATCCAGACACCATCCCACAGTGAACACTGAGCAGGCAATGCTAGAGCAAGGGTACAAGGAAAGCGTGGCTGGAATGATCCCTTAATGGCTCTAATATCATTAGAAATCTTTTCACTGGATTTAATGGGATTTGGATCAAGTGCAAAGGAAGTCACCTTACATTTCTCTGATCTGTTGATCCTGTCAGCACAACAAAGCAACCTAACCCCAAGTACGTATTTTTGCAAGTCTGCACTCCATGAAGGACACAAACACCTAAATCCACACACAAGCAACATCAATACTCATAAGTCAATTTGATTCTTAATATATTAACGAGAAGATTAGTAAAGCAGGTTAGAAAAGGAAGTAAAACATTAAATGTACTTTTTTTAACTTGGTATTTTCCCCTTTAACGATGTTCCTGGGCATTTTAGTAAATGAAGCCTTTAGGTTGCTAGAAGTATAACTAAAATAATATTAATCTTAGCATCCAGATAGAGGGAAATGCAAGGTACTGAAAATGTACGTTAAAGCCTCACATGTAACAGAAGCTATGCCTGACATTCAAAACGACTGCTACCAATGTATGAGTTGTAAGAAGCGCCACCTTATTTTTCTGGATTCTGCCTGTGCTACGGTTTAACATCAAATAGAGTATTTTAAAAATATTTCATTACGTGCAATGTTGTCTGAGGTCTATTGCTATTCCTTGCCTTTCTAATGAAGAGATTAGGTAGCTTTACAGCAAGACATAAACTCCTTGGTGTTTTCCTAGAGAAAGAATCCCACTTTTCCTCATTGAAAAGCTGCTAGCTTTGCTGTAGGTGGTAATTATGTTGAGGGTGAATTGCTGTGGTTTCTGTCTGGCAACACACAGCACTGGCACATGCAGTCCCCACACTGTCTGGAAAAAGCATTACATCAAACCATCCAAGCTAGTGGCTTACACAACCAGCTACAGCCCTTTTAAACCTGTCTGCTCCAGTGACTTGATCTGTGCACTTCTGCTTTTCAGACATCAGCTTCATTGGGTTTATCACATAGATAGCAGGCTCCTTTAAAAATAAAATTTGAAAGCTTTGACCTTTAATCTAACTTAAAATCTTATGAAGAAAAAAAGAATCTACATATCAAACAGCAAACTGCTCAATTTTAACACCAAATCTGAACTCAACTGATAGGAGTCTATGGGTGCATCCATGCAACACTATGGAGAGGAAGCTCAGAAAATATGGAACAAGACAGGACCAGAAAGGGCAACTGCACAATGCTGCTAGTGAAATTAGTTAATCAGTTAATCTGGAGCTAGCCTAGGGATCCCTAACACATGGTAGCACTGCACACTGTAAGCAGGCACAACCCATAGTCAAATCCAAGAGCTACGGATCAGGTTTTTAATTAAATGCAGTTCCGCTGGGATCCCTGCATCAAAATTAAAAATCACTGAGAAATCTCAAGTCAAATATAGCATTCAACTTCATGTCTCCAGCTGTCAGGAAACCATGTCATGATACGTGAAGACCTGTGAATAAGTAGTTTCCCCTACAATCGGTGGGACCAGACATGAAGCAGGGAACGGCTCAGCCCAGGCACAGCTGTATCTGTCCCAGCATCATAGCTGTGTGCTAAGAATGCAACAGCCTAAGCCACAGAATCACTGCATTTTCTACACGACTTGAAAACAAACATGTTGTACTTTAACAAGAAATGCTGTAACTACGTCCTTGGAGGATTGTTGTTCTGTACCAAAGAATTATTTCCCTTCCCTCCCCTCCTCCACTTCCCTCCCCTATGAATTAGTAAATGAATTTCTGCCACAAACCCTCAAACCATATTCTTCCCAATCAAAGAGTAAAACGATACCCAAGAGAGCAAGGCAGCACAGAACCAGTGAGATCCTGCAGACAGCTAGACTGGATGGAAAGCTCCTGCCACAGCCACACACAGATGGGCACACATGCTCAGAAAGCCTATGGGGGTAAAACAGGACAATACCAGAAAGAGGATTACATCCAAACAATATTGCTGGAAAATGTTCTCCTGGAACTGGACAGCTGAATCATCTGCGACCAGACCAAAAAGGATGATACACAACATGTAATTTAATAAGTAAGCAAAGAAATTTTTTTTCCTGACTCTGCACTACAAGTTTGGAAACAATTCCTTAAGGGCAGGGTCCATATTATGAGAGAATCCAGCATATGCATTCATGGGCAAATATACTACAATCTCCATGTATTTTGTGCAGAAATGAAGCCTGCAGTTTTGCTCAGGGTCTGCACTTCAGTGTTTTAGCAAATGGGGGGATGTAATGCATGCCTGTGAACTCAGCCAGAATACAGATCCAAGAAGATGGGATTCTTATAATGCTTTTTGTAAGATGCAGTGCTACAGGGCCTAAATAAAAAGCTTTTCAAAAAGTCATTGCACATAGCATGAGAACAAAGTGCTAGTCCCAGCAGTAGCCGCACAGCCGGTAACCACATTGTACAACAATCGCACAGCTCAAATCGTGACTATGAAAGGACGGCCCAAGCAGCAGGTGGGATGGAGGGATGGCAGGGGACCCCATACCAATACTCTCTCCAATCTACCTGCTCACTGGTCATATCACATGGGCTGTGCCCCTGCAAGGAACATCCAGAGGAACAGAGGAGATAAAAATGCGGGTCCCAGGCAGGGGAAGCAGCTGGCAGGTTATCTGTAATTGAATTCCTGGAGGACCTGGTCTATTTTTAAAATTCTCTGTAGGTTGGCTTTTTTTCTTTCTTTTAAAAAACAGGTGAACATTTCCAAAACTTGATACAGTTTTAGAGTTTCATTACATACATCTATGGGTTCCAGCACTGTGTAAAAATTGTGCGATAGCAGCAAAGCACAAGCAATCAGAACCAAATTTTAAAACTGCACCAGAGAGAAAATTAATGTTTTAACTTTAATTGTATACTGTAAGAATTAGAAAAATTGTTTTATAGTGGAAAAACACAGATATCTTCTACTGTATTTATAGCCTAAACTAGAGGGACACTGGTTTTCTACCAACCCCAAAATAAATTCCATTGTTATTATATATGTGCTGTGCTTCTGCAGCATCTACTAACCCACAGGGCACATCGATACCTGAGGAATGAAGCCCTACAAAAACTACCAAAATGTGAAGATTTGCCTTACGCTCCTTTCACACTGAACAACGTGTTTTCATTTGACCAGTGTGACACCATATCTAGTCACCAGCAGAGCTAACCAGGACTCCCAATCTGGTCTCACTCATAAGCAATCTCACTTGCTCAAGTTTAATTTAGAGCTTTGCACACCTTCCACAGAATCACAGAAAGGTTTGGGGTGGAAGGCACCTTAAAGCTCATCCTGTCCAAGTCCCCTGCCATGGGCAGGGACACCTCCCATCAGACCAGGTTGCTCAAAGCCCCATCCAACCTGGCCTTGGACACTTCCAGGGAGGGGGCATCCACAACTTTCCTGGGCAACCTGTGCCAGTGTCCCACCACACTCATAGTGAAGAATTTCCTCCTAATGTCTAATCTCAATCTACCCTCTTCCAGTTTGAAACGGTCATCCATCATCCTAGCATTACGTGCCCCTGTAAAAAGTCTCTCCTCATCTTTCCTGTCTGTTTCCTTCAGGTACTGGAAGGCTGCTAAAAGGTCTGCCCACAACCTTCTCCTCTTTTCCCTTTAAAGCTCCTTTACCTCCTGTAATGCCTGTTAGATTGTAACTGGGGTCTCCAGTATTGTTGTCCCCCCATAGCTGGGGAGAAGAGCGATCATTTACTCGGAGAGGGACCATGTCCTTCCTCTCCAGCTGCCAAGACCTCTGACTGCTTGGGCACTGCCTCTGCTCCTGAGAGGCAGAGTCTGGGACCACTTCCCTACCCTTCCTCGGATGGAATAGCAATGTGGGGTAAAAGGGTCCTGAATACAGCTCAGAAAGGCTAACACAAAGCTGGGAAAATCAACGACTGCTAAAGCTGCACAGAGGAAAAGTTCCTGATTCGCTCATAGCAGAGTCCCGTCTGAGCTACACTTATTTATTTTCCGAGTTGCTGCAGCGAGTTAAATTCTCTGATGATAATGAGCAGTCACCGGCTGCATCACCAACTCATTAAATCAACTCAGTAACCACTCGTTAGCAAACACATTTATACACTCTGGATTTAAGATTTGCTGGCTAGCAGAAATGTAGCATATGATATTTGTTGGGGTATAATTTTTATTCTTTTTGTTCTGATATGTGTAAAATGATCCCTATGTAGCTGCAGCATGCCTCCCTCTGGCTTTTGATAGTGCTAGATTATACGCAAAAACTGTGACTTTTAAAAAAATAGAAGATAAAGCCAGGGATCATTTTTCAGCGCTTTGCAAGACAGGGTTATGTAACTATACATAGCAATGTATATTTAAACATTGGTATGTTAACTGTATACATAGGGATGAAGTGCAGTAACAGAGGAGGAGAAATAGAAAAGAGGAGAAAAACCTCTAAACAGAAAAAATACTATTTTGTGATAATTATTAATAAAAAAGCCACTCTCAACAAAAAGTTCCTCCTGGAAATATAATAAATACAGGATAATAGAATGTGCATCATCTAAAGTGGTTATTATTTGCTGAATATTCCCCAAATGCACAACCAGAATACCTGATCTCATCAAACACCACTGGATTTTGTTGCAAGCACAGCTTTATAAATGGCTATTTTCTCACTACAGTGGTGGCAGGGGAAATGTTTAAGAATAAAAGGTTTTGACTGTCATGCAACCAGACTGCCTGTAAACAGCATGTCCTGGCCCTTGGAAAGCAGAAAAGATTGAATACAGCTTAAAATTTCAGAGGGTTTTGGTTTTTTGCAGCTCCTGGGCAGCAGTATTACTCTTTTCAAGGGCAAGACAAAGAGCATTGGCTTCCATCAGAGGAGGAATGATGAAATGTCAAATGTACTTCAGCAAAAAGGTGGGGTTAATGTTTCAGGATGGGGATGGGGGAATCGCTTGTCTTCCAGCTCTATCAGTTTGTTCCTTTGCTTCTTACTAATAAAAATTGTTGCTTAAATTTTAAGCTGTCCCAGTTCCTTCATGTTTTTTCCTCTCCCTGCAGTCACAGGACCTTCTTTTCGCAGAAAACTGGATGAAAGGTGAGTGGTTTGCAGCAAGAACATCTGCAGCTTCATCCACCCCTGTGCGCATGCCACTAGAGCCTCAGGTACCAAATAATTTATGAATAAAGTCCCAACGGGCCACCTGCACGTGCAAACTTCCAGCACCGCCAGCGAAAACCGGCACCCTGTGCCAAAACTGCTGGCCTCTCGACGACCAACCTGTGTCCATCACCCCAAAACCTGACGAGTCAGCGTAGTAGCTAAACCTCTTTTAAAGAGGCAACAAGGTGCAAAACAGCCGAGGGCACACAGCCCGGCAACCACGCAGCGCCGTGCCCTGACCTCTGGGACACGGGAGGGCAGGAGGAGGAGGAGGAGGAGGAGGAGGAG
>NW_010172442.1:0-13022 GCF_000695765.1 Mesitornis unicolor
CAGGACAAGAGGAAATGGCCTCAAGTTGCTCAGGCAAAGTTTAGATTGGGTATTAGGAAATATATCTCTTCTGCAAGAGTGGTCAAGCACTGGAAGGGGCTGCCCAGGGAGGTGATGGAGTCCCCATCCCTGGAGGTGTTCAAGAAGCACCTGGAGGTGGCACCTCAGGACATGGTTTAGTGGGCATGGTGGGGTTGGTTTGATGGTTGGACTTGATGATCTTGGAGGACTCTTTCAACCTTAATGATTCTGTGACTCAATAACAGATCAGATACATGAAGAATATGATACACAAGAATTGAAGAAATTAAGATATTAACATTTATCTCTTCATAGTCTTACATTGTTCACATGCGTTAGGCTGTTACAGAGAAGAAGATAAAGGCTTATGGGGTATAAAATAAGAAGTAGTTGACTTAAACAGTAGGACTGGGTTACCTGTGGAGGAAACCTAAAAATAACAAACCATTGGACTGGATTAGGGAGGGCACTCCTGTCCCTAGCAGTCTCTGATAACAAGTGAGACATCTGTCGGAAAGAAAAAGCCATTTATCCCTACCGCAGCAGTCACGGATTGACAGGATGACCTCTTGAGTCCTACCCACCACTGATTTTAGTCCTGCTAACAGGTAAAGAATGTGATATTATTATTTTCAGGCTTACGCTGATAGTCAAAAGGTATCTGACAGTAACCCCAGCAACTGATAGTTTTCTCCGAGCTGTTGTAAGCCAGTCCTGGCTGTTATCTCGTTAGTTATTGCCCAGCTTTGATGTAAATCCGTTGCCCGCAGAGCATCTTGTGTTTTCTTTGTGGAATGCTGTTCTTGAATACGACTGGAAAAGGTCACGGAGAGAAGATCCTTTCCATAAATGAAACTGTCACGCTCCTCTACAGAGGCAGATGTTACCTAGCTATGGCTTGGAAAACAGAATTATGAACTGATTATGGATACCAGAACAATTAGCTTAGTTGCTAATTTGCCATGTGCTTAAAAATTTCATAGGATAAAACACGCAAGACTTCTGAGCTGTGCAAGCAAGTTAATAAAGTGGCCTTAGAGGATGTTTTTCCTTATTCCTTTTGCTAATGCCCTGTAATTAATTACAGTGTTTTATTACATATTAACAAACTGAGTTGTTTTCAGAATAACAGGAACTTCTGGTGAATATATACTTTGTCTTTCACTCTGCAATATGATAGCCTGTGTTTTGATGTTACACCATCAGGCTTCCTCTTAACTGTAACTAAAATTAATCTGTTTTATTTTAGAGGCAGAAGTTGCTGGAATGAGCACTTTAGTGCTACATCAGGGAGCCTTTAAGCTAAAAGGTGAAGCTCAGAGCTAAATCTCTGCAGTGTGTATAAACTTTTAGAAGCTGTTTGCTATGGTCTGGGAAACTAAAAGTCATTTTAAAAACCCAGTGTTGTGTGGAGGCAAGGGGAAGGCTCTTCCTCATCATTTGTATTAAATTCTATTTAATCAGTTATAAAAGAATCTAGCCAGACTGGATTCTGAATCTTCATTATCAGTATAATCTAATAATTTTAGATTTATGTGTATTTCTTGCTTAGCATTGCATTTGTAAGTTGTAGGATTTGGGGGTGGTGGGGGGAATCTCCTTCAAGGAGGAGGATGGGATTGCTGTTATTACCTTAATACATAACTATTGATTATTAGCCAAAATAACGTATGTACTTAGCAGGAAAAATCAAGCAATTTCCAGAAATTAATAACACTCCTATTATTTTGCCCATGTATTTTTATGGTACAGGCTGAGGATTGAATTTTATAAGAGAAATGGGGAAAAAGTATATGGCAGGTGCTGCTTTTGTGGGAATATTCTGACTCTTTTCTTGAATGCTTTGTGCATATTTGATTGTGTTTATTTCTTGTATTTCTCTCACAAATAACGTGTAAAACTTGGTAAAAAATGGAGTCAAAAGAAGGAGCAGGATCCACACCAGTTCCACTTCTGTTCCATCTTCTGCCTTGATTTTTTTGTCAGTATTTCATTTTTATAAGAAATCGAGCTTTAGTTCTCTGAATTTCATTCCCTTGTTGCTGGAAATTCTTTACCTATATGAAGTGAATAAACCACTGAGTGGGTTTCTTTAGGAGATTTCGTCACTTTCAGAAGAAGTAGACCGTTAACTGTCAGATGTGGATTTAAATGAAGGTTTAGTTGTTTTTAGGCTACAAAGCCCCTGCTTCTTCAGCCTTAGTATTAAATGGAGAATTTCTTTCAACAGCTGGTTTTATGCCTTGCTCCTCTTTCATCAGGAGAGGGGATTCGCAGAGAAGAGAGCGTGTATCTTTGGCTTCATTTTCCAACCGAATCAGCTTTTTCCTCTCTTAAAGGCAAACAAAACCTTTAAACTGTTTCATAGTCTGAGAGGTGTTGAACACAGGAGCTTCCTTTCTCTAGAAAACAGGTTTTGGAGTTTAATGTATTTCTCTGCGTGGCTTTTGGGAGATAAATGGAGATTGCATTGAAGTTCATTCTTTTTGAAAGTCTTTACTTCAGTTGTAACAGGTTTTGAACTGCAATATTCTCAAGTGGGAGTAGGAACACTGGTTGTATTATACCAGCAAGAGATCATAGCGTGGAAGTATGGGAAGGGTGGGAGGGCTGCAGCAGGTTGTGAAAATAAATGTACATAAAGCACGCTGGCTTTAATACCTGACTTTTGAAGTTGCTGGAAGGCGTAAAATAAGGCGAGACCTTGTGGGTTGCTGAGTCGGGATCAGTTTTGGAAAGGCGAGATGAAAGAGTCTTGACAAAGGATTTGAAGCACAGTCAAAACGAAAAGGGAAGGGGGAAGTGGTGAGGCCTGTGTGTGTATAACATGAGTACTTAATGCACAGCTGTCGCTTGAAATATGATCCTTTTTTGGACTGAGCTGGTGTTATGTTGAACTTGTGTTTTGTGTTGTTAAATCTTTGCCTTTATGGCAGATTTTGGGTCCAGTGAGTCCATTCCACATTCTGATTTAGGGACTACCTTCTTCTGGTGTCTGAGCTACAAAGCAATGTTAAGATCAAGTTACTGCTTTTAAACCAATTATCCCCAAACACAAAGAGTTTCAAAACTACTAAATCTGCACAGCATTGCGTCCCTGCAAATAGTTGTATGATTCTTCTGCATAGGTTTTTTCTTGGTGCTGCTGCTGAAAGTGCCCAAGACAGGTTCACCACCTTCATTACTCGAGGTGTAGGGGAGCTGTGTGTTTATAGTTGTTTACACAAGAGATGGGAGAGTATCTAAAACCACATATTTACCATATGACTAGCAGATAACTTATAATTATCATAGAATCATTAAGGTTGGAAGAGACCTCCAAGATCATCAAGTCCAACCATCAACCCAACCCCACCATGCCCACTAAACCATGTCCTGAAGTGCCACCTCCAGGTGCTTCTTGAACACCTCCAGGGATGGCGACTCCACCACCTCCCTGGGCAGCCCCTTTCAGTGCTTGACCACTCTTCTGGTTAAATGATCATGTTAAATGATTTGTAAGGCTAAAAGCATTGTGTCAAATCATTTTATTCACTTTGCTGCTGCATATCAGAGGTAGAAGGAGAGGGAAATTAAGTAATACTGATTTTTCAGTGCTCCATCTTTAGCTTTCTAAGGCTTGAGGTGATGAATCGCTGTATCGAAATGGAGTGGAAGATTTTGGAGAGGATTAGGAGGAGAGGAAATGGTGAAAAGTAAAGTAATGGAGTGGTGTTCAAGGCCAGGTTGGACGGGGCTTTGAGCAGCCTGGGCTGGTGGAGGTGTCCCTGCCCATGGCAGGGGTTGGACTGGAGGAGCTTTAAGGTCCCTTCCAACGCAAACCATTCTGTGATGCTATGAGAATAGAGCAATGAGGACAATTTTTCTCGAAGAACATTATCAAAGAGCATTAAAGGTAGCTGGAAACATAAGGAAATTGAGGAAGGAGCTCCACACCTAGAAGATATTTTAGCATTTTTCTTCTTTGGTACTACTGATTGGTTTTTGTCTCCAGTGATGGGCTATGTCAAGAGGTCAAACTGGAGAGAGAATTGAAAGACAAAATTTCAGCGAGTGTTTATGGAGGTTTAAATCTACATGTAAGATGCTCTACCTTTTAATTGAAAAACAGGTTTATGTGTGATTTTTAAGAGAAATATTGAGGTATGACAATGATAGATAAAACTGAGTAAAAAGAGTTAAAGAAGCAAATGAAACTGGACCAAATGGGCAACTTGGGGAATTCGGAAGAGTTTAAAAAGGAATAGTTTTTCACCACAAAAAATACATAAAACTTATCACTTAAATACTGTCAGTTTACTGGAAACCTTTCCCTTGTGGAGAAAGGTAGAGAAACTTCAAAAGCTATGAAAAATGCCAATGCCCTAGAGCAGAAGACAGATCTTGGGAAGAAGGTGTGCCTGGAAAGGGCTGTCAGTGCAACGGAGGTGAAGTGACCCTGTGTTTGCATCACTTCTGACTGTCACTCTCTTAATAGCTAGAAACCAAAAGAAAACCCCTTTATCCGTGCTCTAGGGTTGCCGTCCAGCACCACATCCCGGTATCACGCGGTTGTGCACTGGTTATTGCACACATGGGTTGTCCTATTGAAAATCAGTGGGATAACTTGTGCGGAAAATGTAGCGTGCTCCTAAGTGTTGGCATTATTGATGCCTGAGCAATTAAAATAATATTTTTCTAGTATTTGTGTTGGGTGCATTTTTGATGAGTCACACGAGCGGCTCCCATGGTATTGCACACACGATTATTTTAACAAACGCTTTAAGGATGCTGCTGACGTAACTTCCCAGACTGGGGAAAGGTCAGCGCTGTCGGCCTTGGAAATTAAAAGTAGCTTTTGTCGTATCAGAAAACATCTTTAATTACATCAATCACTGCATGGGTTTCTCAGTCTGAGGAACAACCTCCTGAGTGATTTCCCTTTTCATAAAGCCCTTGTCATGATGCCGTTCCCCTTGTGTTAACCGTCGGGGCTGTCACAAATTTTCCCGAATCATGACTAATTCTCTAAAAATATTCAGAGCAGACGTGGTTCTGGGGAAAGCTGTCACTTGCCGCTCAGTCTGGTAGGGATAATGGGACAGGCGGCTGATTTCACAGATTCTGCGTTAACTTTAAAATTAGGATTTCGAGGCAGTGCCTTTAATATGCCACCATAAAAGCAGTTCAAGTTTTTGGCTGTATTTTTCCTCGATGGTATGGATGTGTGTTACAAGTCAGTGTCTGTGGCTCATTTCTGTGGCTTTTATGTAGAAATTCTGTTTATTTTCATTTTGTTTAGTGTCTTTATCAATGATCTAGAAGAGGGGGATCAAGTGCAACCTCATCAAGTTTGCGGATGACACTGAGTTGGGAGGGAGCGTTGATCTGCCTGAGGGTAGGAAGGCTCTGCAGAGGGACCTGGACAGGCTGAATCCGTGGGCTGAGGCCAATTGTATGAGCTTCAACAAGGCCAAGTGCCGGGTCCTGCGCTTCAGTTGCAATAACCCCATGCAGCGCTGCAGGCCTGGGGACGAGTGGCTGGAGCTGCCAGGCAGAAAAGGACCTGGGGGTGTTGGTGGACAGCAGGATGACCATAAGCCAGCAATGTGCCTTTGAGCCAAGAAGGCCAATGGCATCCTGGCTTGTATCAGCAGTAGTGTGGCCAGCAGAGCAGGGAAGTGATTGTGCCCCTGTACTCAGCACTGGTGAGGCCGCACCTCAAATCCTGTGTTCAGTTTTGGGCCTCTCACTCCAAGAAGGACATTGAGGGGCTGGAGCGTGTCCAGAGAAGGGCAGTGAAGCTGGTGAAGGGTCTGGAGCACAAGAATGATGAGTGTCTGAGAGAGCTGGGGTTGTTTAGTTTGGAGAAAAGGAGACTGAGGGGAGACCTTATTCCTCTCTACAACTGCCTGAAAGGAAGGGATAGAGAGGTGGGGGTTGGTCTTTTCTTCCATGTAACCAGTGACAGGACAACAGGAAATGGCCACAAGTTGCTCCAGGCGAAGCTTAGATTGGATATTAGGAAAAATTTCTTTACTGAAAGAGTGGTCAAGCACTGGAAGGGGCTGCCCAGGGAGGGGGTGGAGTCCCCATCCCTGGAGGTGTTGACAAGATGTATGGATGTGGCACTTCAGGACATTGCTTATGGATGGACTTGGCAGTGTTAGATCAATGGTTGGACTCAGTCATCTGAAGCATCTTTTCCAACCAAATGATTCTATCATAAATTTAAGTATTTTTGTTTTCTTACTTTTCCAGTTTAGTGTAGCTTAGATGCACGCTTAAAATAGGATTTGAGTGTTCTGTTTTTAAAAAAACAAATCTCTGCACACTTTCTGTTGAATTTTGTGTTACTTTATCTCATCAATTTTTCTTCTCTTGTGAAAATCTTTTGGTGGCCTTTGTGTGTGGGAAAAGCTAAAGTAGCCGAGGTGAATAAAAGTTCAGAAAGAGCCCTTAAAAGTTGATTTCTAAGTGCTTAATGTGTAAGCTTAGGCTTTCACCTGGTACTGCCTTCGTCCCTGTAGTAATACTTGTTCAGGAGGCAAAAAAGCAAATCCACCTCTGTAGATTACTCACCTCTGACTTTAAAGGAAATGATTGATCTGAAATAAGGAAAAAAGCCACAGTCTTTCTGGACGGTGTATTTTGTGTGTGTGTTGAGCTGGCTTGGCTGTCCTCTGATGTGTGCACCCTGAGGGAATAAATGCTTTGCACTGCTTCCTCCCACACACTTGATTTTATTCTATTTTTTTTTTCCAGGGAAGCACTGTTTCTAATTCTGGATCTGGATAATGCTCGTGCTTTGAGTACTCCTCAGGGTTTTCAGTACTCACTAAACTCATAGCTAAATGGATGTTACCTGTATGAAAGGTTCACTTCAGAATCCTCCTTTAACCTTCTTCTTCCTTTGAAATACCAAAACCACACAACTTGTGAAAATCTTCATTTACTTTCATGGGATTTACAGGATTTCTGGCAAATTGCTTTTATAAGATGTATTTTTTTTTCTCCTAAGGACTTACACGACTGTACAAGTACAGATTATTTAGCTGTATGTGCTGCAGCTCACTCCTTTAGAAGGTTATCTCGTCTTCATAGGAAGAATATCAGTTACTTACGTGTAAGCTTGGATATTTGACTACTTTGATGTTAGGTCAAGAAAATCACCTGATCAATTCTGAATGTATGTTTGTTTTTTCCAGGTTTCATGTTTCACCCTGTATTGAGCCCCTGCTGCTGAGAGCTGGAAAGTCTACTTAAGGTACGTGGAGCAGCCCATGATTTCCCTTTCACACATGATTTATTCTGGCTATAATGGTTCAAGTTGAGATTTTTTTGTTTCGTTCTGGTAATTAGTATTGAAAATCCTGGGTTTTATATTAAATTAACTGAATTTATTGGCTTTTTTTTCCTCCCTGAGCCTCCTAGAACTGCCCTTTCTCTGACATCCCATTTATGGCCCATCCTTTCAGCCTAAGGGGTACGGAGGTGGGTAGGCCGGTGCCGCAAGGAATTTATTGTGCGTGGGCAGAATTTGTAAGCAAAATATTAATGATTCTCTATTTTCATGTTACGCTTTCCTGTAATACATCAAGATTTATCTTAAGCAAAATCTTTACTGTAGGGGCGCTTGGCCCAAACTTAAATAGATCTGCTAGAAGCAGAAGTGAGAAGTTGGGTAACCACGGTATTCTTTGTATTACTGGGATTTATTTCTGGTCTCCTATTTTTTGATTCCTTGTGCTCCCAGGGTGAATTGTTATATTTGCAAACTTCAGTTTTATTCCTCCGTACACGTGGTATTTCTGACTCTGCATTTTTATCGGTGCTGAACTATATGGATGTTTGGAATATTTTTACATTTCAATGTTCCGAGAACAACTCGTTGGATTTATTTGTATTCTGATGTGGTATGGGGTGGGGTGTGTTGGGGGTTTTTTTTATATCATTTTTACAGCCTTCTCTGTGGTTGGTGGTTTGGGAACCTGTATTACATATTGTTTTGTATTTCTTAGGCTTTGGCAGGTAACAGAATTCAATTGCCACTTCAGGAGCACTTTTGCATCTACCTTGCTGATGCAGAAAGCCCTATTTAAACTGCTATATCACCTATTTTAGATTACATTTGTGTTCTTGGTACCCCCCAGATGGGATTTCAGGCTGTTATCTTGGAGTTCAGGTTCAGATTATTGCCTCTGTGGAAACTCTCTGTATTTTCACCCTCAGAAAACAGCAGAGGGTCACTTAGCACCTCTTGACTCTAAATCTGCAGGGGTAAATGTCTTTATTTTTCAGTACCTTTTTGCTTAACTTCTTACTTCATGAGTGGTCTGGATGATAAAAAAACTTCAGTTTTCAAGTTTATGGTAATTCCTTCTCCTTTCTAATGTCTCCTTTCCCTTTTCTGGTATAGGAAGGTATTTAGTTATATTATGCAATTTTTTTCCCAAGGAATTCCTTTGACTTTCACCACTCCAAGAAATAAATTAAGTGGTTTAAATAATAGTAGTCTTCAGGTTGAACAAAAAACACCAGTACTGACATTATCAGCTAAGACTAAAATTTATTCCCTTATATGAAATCTGAATTATGATTCAGGTAGAAACCCAGGCATTTTCAAAGTATTTTCTGAACATGTAACAAATAGTGTGGGAAATCCAGAAAATGGGGTGAGCACAACAGAGCTCCCTCTCTTCATTTTATCATATATAAAGGCTTAAAGTGAAACCTATCATTTCAGGCTTTTTTTTAAAGCTTCCTTTAATTTTCTTTGACCTTTTAAAAGGAACAGCTACGACTGTCGTGGTGTCACGGGCAAAAACGCGCACTCGTGTGTGTTGTGAACGGATCCGTTTGGCTTTTGGCGTACGTGGTTTGTAAGAGGCTGAAGTGAGTCATATCCTGGTAAAGCCATGACAACTGAGTATTTAGGAGTTTGTAGGTAAATATCTTGCGGTACCTTCTGAGATAAGACTTGAGAGAAAGCCAGCCCTGTGAAATAGAAAGGCAAGTAAGAAGAGACAGCGCAAAATCTGAAATATAAATTGCAATTACTTCTGACTTGTCGGGGTTGCACTGAAGCGTGTGTATTTTTTCTGGCTGGGGATTTAATAGGAGGAAGAGATTAGGGCTACTTAGCCTTTGAAATCGGTGTTTTATATGCAAATAGTGCGACGACAGTTCCAGTGGAAGTGACAGAAAAATGTACTGGATCTTCAGAAACTTTGTTACTGCTTTATAAACTGTAACTGCAAGTCTTGAATTAACATTGCAACAATTTAAGCTCTTCCATGTATCACAATAGTATTTTCCTTACATGATCACATACTTTATACCATAGACTACTATCTTACTTGGTACCAAAAATGTACTTGTTTATTCACTGTACTTCTCAAGCCCTTCTCATATAGGATAGATTTTTCCTGCTAAATTTGCTGGCTTGACCCACTCATCTTAGGATATTATTAGGGTCTGTATTGGGTGGAGTTATAAAATTTAAGATAATTACTGTGTGATTTCAAATATGTCAGCCAGCCATTGACAGTAGGTGGTGCTAACACTTCCACCTAAGACAGCATCCAAAAGCTCTTCTGTTTGGATCCAAGTGACATCAGGTGCTCCCCACATTTGGAGTTTTATTTCATTGGAAATGAAGCTCGTATTTGATGAGCAGCCTTGTTGTATGCAGCATAGCACTTGTTTAAAAACAGTATGGCAGATGGATAAATGAATATTCCCTTATCTCTTACAATAAGAAACACTTCCCTAATGAAATCTTTTCAAAGATCCACGATTTCTGTGTATTTTGGATGTTATGCTGTAATCTTGTTTTAATACATTCAGGGATTTTTCCTTCTCGATACAAAATATGTTACAAAAGATTTCACTTTGCACTTAGAGCTGTAAAAAACCAACACTCTGTTCTCAAGTGTCAAGATAAATTAATGTATATTCTTGCCAATGACACCTATGTGCTTACAGCTCCTCCTGGCTTCTGAGAGGGGAATTTTGCAGGGTCTCCTGTATTATTCTGGATTTCTGGGGCATTTCACCAGGGTTCTGGTATATTCTCCTTCGTTTTCTCACCCCTCAGTGGAGTTTAATAAAACCTCAGCCTGCCTGGATTATTTTGGAATATGTTACTGAGATAAAATGAAGTCAGGTTTCAGTTTTCCCTATGGAAGTGCCAGAGGTCTTCTGTATACTGAACCCAATTCTTTACCTGTGTACCCGAACCAATTCTTTGTTGTAATGAAGGTGGGTACAACCCATTTTCTTGGTTGAAAAAGCAAAGGTAATTCTGATCGCTGTGGCTGTTTTGTTCCATCCCACTTGTGTATTTAGCACTTCCCTAAAAATAGAGGTTTTGGGAACCTCATATATTTGCAGTCAAGTTTGATGTAGCTGTTTCTATGCAAACGCTTGCTGGTAATGTATATTTGTCCTCTGATCCTGTATTTTGGTTAATGGGTTCAGGTCTGTTATTTGCTATAGGAAATACACGAGACTGTTACAAATTTTCAATCTGAACATAAGGAAAAACTTCTTTACTGTGAGGGTGACAGAGCCCTGGCCCAGGCTGCCCAGAGAGGTTGTGGAGTCTCCTTCTCTGCAGACATTCAAAACCCGCCTGGACGTGTTCCTGTGTGACCTGGTCTGGGTGATCCTGCTCTGGCAGGGGTTGGACTGGATGAGCTTTTGAGGTCCCTTCCAACTTCTAATGTTCTGTGATTCTGTGATTTTTCTTAGGCCAGTGTGAAAAATCAGCAGGTTATTCTGAATTATTCATCAAGACTGTTCTTGTACAAAACAATCCATGATAATGTGCATTTCACGGCTAGCAGCAGATTTCTTAACTTTCCCATATATCCAAATTTCAGATGCTTTAGTGGATCAACTCCACATGAGCCTTGCACCTTGAAAAGTGTGGTACCTTCCTGCTCATGGAAAACTTGAAGAGGATTTTGTGAATGTGTCAAAAAGACAAATTCAAACCAGACTGTAAACATTTCAAGGCTTGTAAAGCTCAATTTTGAGCTGTACGTGAGTCAGAGTTCTTGTTGTCCTGGTGTAGCATCCTGAGTTGGAGTTGTAGACCACGTTGTAAATGAGTGTCCTTAGGAGAAAAGGAAAATTAGTGGTTACACATGTACTGATAAGTCATAAAATACTGTGGAAAAAAAGTTGGCCAGCTCTAAAGGCAGCAGAACCAGCAAATGATGATGCAGGGATGGCCAAGTTTGGTTTGTAAAAGTAAAGGAAATATCTGGGTTGTTTCCTAGCAGATCTTCATGAAGAAGTTCTCCTGCAGAGGAGCAGTTTGCAGTGCGCTTCCTGAAGTGTGTTTTAATCAGCAGTGCCTGGGATGGGGGGAATTCCACTCTTCGAGAAATATGGGACTTGTAGATGTTGTGCTGTGCTCAAAATGGGACCTGACTCCACCCAGGGAGGTGGTGGAGTCCCCATCCCTGGATGTTTCAAGAAGCACCTGGATGTGGCACTTCAGGACATGGTTTAGTGGGCATGGTGGGGTTGGGTTGGTGGTTGGACTTGATGATCTTCGAGTTCTCTTCCAACCTTAATGATTCTGTGATATTTTAGCTTAATTTTTATCTAAAGTGAAAAGATGACTTGTCTCCCTTATGTTTTGCACCCTTTCTTCACAAATCCCAATGCTAATATTAGGTTTTTTATTTATTTTATCCCTTTGTCAGTAGTCTTTGTAGTTCTTGTTCACTTTGGATTCAGTAAAACCTTAATTTCTAGATGCTTGTAGATAATTTGGTTTGTTATTCCCGTATTTCTTTGAAATCTTGAGTTGCATAAGCCTTCCTAATGCATCATACGTCTTTAGATGCCAATTTATTTTGTAACTAAACGCTTTGAATTTGTTTGCTAAGCTTGTAGTCGAGTAGAGTATATTTATAATTGGTTTTTGACCAGTGGATCTGTGGACCAAAAGCGTTGACCAAACATTTTGGGAAATGCTGTGTTTTCATGTTCTTGAATTTCATTAAATCCATTCACAGTAGCAGAAATTGAAAGAAATGGTGGTTTATTTGTTATTACGTTGTGTATTTTCCACACATAGTGCTCTCCTGGGTACAGAGTAGGTTGTTGTCAGAAGTGATGTGATTTCTTTTGTTTCTCACTGATAGCTATAATTCAGTGGTGCTGCTTCTAATTTATTTTAATAATAATAATCATTATTACTATTGCTATTATTACTGTCGTTGTTATTATTAGTCTTCTCTGTGGCAAGCAGTAAAGCAGGCAACTTAAATTCTCTGGCCAAAATTCTGGACAAATGCAACTTGTGCAACGTATCCTTATTAAGGAGGATGAAGAGGCCATGAGAAAGCAATAAGAGTCTGTAACTACACCCATAAATGAATGCATTAAGGGAGATCTAATGCTCTGCAGCACTGAAATACAGCCCTTTAACACCATGTGGAAGGTACATTGTAACACACTCCTCTCCCAGCTGTATTGTGGGAGGTGCATCTTTAAATGGCTAACCAAGATTCCCTTTAAAAAAAGAGGTCATTTCTATTTTAGGAAAATAGTATTTAGGATGTGGCAAGGAAAAGGGCACTGAAAAAGTCAGGGTTGTCAGCAGGACCCCCATTGCAGGTTATATTTGTGTGCAGTGTAAGCAGATGTGTGGTCATGTCCCCTTTTCAGGATCAGTCCACATGGTTTAGCATAAAAAATAAAAGCTCAACAGAATCATAGGAGGTCTTAAAATCCAAAGAATTGAGGTAATCAGAGCCTTTCTTTCAGCCAATTGCTTTATTCTAAGTTATCTCTACAAGAACAGTGTCCTCAAGGAATAGTAGGCTTTTTCTCATAGTATAATATTCAGTGTATTTTGACTTTCTCCTGTTTCTGGAAGTAATTTCTTATGATTTTGCTAATAGAAATATTCCTGGGAGTATGAACTGTATTGCATCTCACTTATTTTAAGCAACAATTCACAAAATCACACAGAATATCAGGAGTTGGAAAGGACCTCG
>NW_010172443.1:0-14954 GCF_000695765.1 Mesitornis unicolor
CCCGCCGCACCGCCCCCGCGCCCTTCCCGGCACCACCCGCCGACAGGTAAGGGCGGGAGGCGGGAAGCAGGAGGGAGTGCAAGGCGCTCCTTGGGGCTGCTTCCCGCCCTCACCTGTCGGCGAGCCGACTTCAGCCATTTACGGAGGGACCCAGTCCCCTCAGACGAAAGAGGCTTCCCCTGAAATCCCCACACAGCCTAGTCTCTTTCGACCGGGGTAGACTTTGGGGATTTTTTTGAAGTAGTACACAAAAAAATTTAGGCTAATAACCCTGGGTTTATCTACCTGAGGGAGTGCAGCATCTGTGGAGAACTGGGAGGTGATGGAAACAGATTTGAGGGAGTTGGAGGGAAAATTATAGTTTGCTTAAGTTTTGCTTTGAAAATCTAAATATCTTGAACCCTCTTGAGAGCTGTTGCTTTTAGGAAAAGTCTTTAGTTTATGCCAATGTCCCTAGCAGCAAGAATGCAGGGGGAATGGGACAGGGGAAATTCCTGAGGTGCAAGCAGTCATGTCACCAGAGCTCCTCTCAGAGGAGTGGGAGGTTTTAGGGACCCAACCTCAATCCAAAGAAGTAGGTTTGCAGATGGGGAAAGTAATCTTCAAGCAGTAATTTGTTTCCAAGACTTCTTTCAAAGAGTCTCAGTGAGCCTTTTGTGCGAGAGTGACTGTTTTAATCCTATGACAAATTACTCAAGTTTTTCATGGTGTGTTTTGGGATGGTTTTTAATACAAATGTCTCTACAGAACTTACACTTGTACTGGATAGTAAAAACAATTGAATAATTGTAATGTTTCATGACCCATTTGTCAGCACTTCTGAGATATGTGAATCTCCTCACTCCATCCTTTGATATTAAGCAAAATAGAGAGAGATTGAGGAACCTACCAGCAAGTGTGCTCATTCAAGTGACCTAATTTAGCCAAGGGAGATGGACAGCTTGTGGGGATTCCTGAGGGAACTGGTGCCCAGGTCAGTGTCACAGCAGGGGCATACCATGGTTCAGGACTGTGACTTTCCTCCGGGTCCCGGTTCAATGGCTTAGCAGGTCCATGTTTCCTATTTTTGCTGTACTCCTACAAGCCCTTCCTGCAGGAAGACAGACAGTGTCCTGCAGTGATTTAGATTGCATTTTTCCTTCCTGCAGGCTTAATCCAAGAAAGGGATCCAAGACAAGGAAATAAACTGAGTACCGTTGTTTTACAATTCAGAAAGAAAATAGGGATCAAGAGTCCAACCTTGTCAGTGAGTGAAGTTAATCGAAAGAAAGTGAGATCTGTAACTACAATACTGACTGAGATACACATTATTAAAATAATATAGGGTCTTCAGTGCTTTAACAAACAGGCTTTCCTCTGGAACCACAGAGCAAACAGATTTTTTTTTTAAGCTCTTTGTATTTCCTACTTGTACCAAACCATTAATATTTTGGTGTCGGTTGCACCAGGGATTCAAACTACTCATTTCTGATCTGTAGCATACTCTCAGTAAAATTGAGTTTACACTTCAATAGCTTGCTTTCTTTCATTACTTCTTTTAATATCATGTGTTGGCCTCCTGTGGTGGTTTCCACATTCAGTGGTTCTGCATGTCTCACATTCTTTCAGGACAAAATGTCAGATTTTTTTTAAAAATCCCTTTTAAAACTACAAACTCAAAGGTAGAAGGCCTTCAGTTGTGGAGAATCACACATTCTGCACCATGGCACTAAAAAGCAAGGCAAAAAGGAGGAGATCAGCTGGCAGCTCTGCTGGTTGGTGGAGTGAGTTAAAAGACTCAGCAAACAAAATGTAAAATTATGTAAAAATAGAGCCAGCTAGCTTGAGATTGGACTTCATCTCTTAATTAACAGCTCTCTCTGGAACATGGTGGCAGGCTCTGTCAACGAGACCAAAATGCAGGGTGTTGTTTAGACAGGCACCTAAGAACAATAGCTAACACTTCCCATCCAGTAAATGTCATTAAGACCGCATCAGGCTATGCCAGCAGCTTGAAATCTAATCCATTTTCTGAAATGAGTTAGAATTTTTCTGCTTGACCCTGAATCTCCCTTTTAACATTGTTTGTGGTTTTGTAATCCGATTTTCCTGGGTTTTAAAAAAAATGTTTCTCTCACCCCATTTTGCTAGATGAAAACCAAACATAAACCAGGGGAGAGGACAGCCGAGGAGGAGAGGCTGCTCCAGCGATACTGCAGGTAGGTTGTTAAGTGCATAAAATAAACAAACGCTTTCAGTCTCGCCTCTGTTAGGGCAATTCGGGGTGCAGCACGTAAGACCAGAACATGGTTGGCAACTGCACACTGCAGGCAACATATCTGCATTAGTCAGATGTGTGCACAAGGGCAATCCCTGACTGGTGCCACCTGAAGACACCCTTACGGGTGTAGTCACAGCAGGAAAGCTGCCCTCTCACTGTTAAACCCTGCAGTAGGTTTGTGTGTTAGACAAGGAAGGGTCTTGTTTATGTAGCACCTGGTGTAACTACACTGTCTGCTAGCCCCAGTGTACACAGGGTCTAAATTACATGCTTCATGTACATGCTTCAGCTGGAACTGGATTTTCTATTTCTGTGACAACGTTGCTGAAATGAAGTGGTTGCTCCATGCATATGTTCATGCCCATTTCAAAACCTACATTTGATCTTTGTGATTTTTAAAAACAGCATTTCAGTTTTGTTATTTGTGATAAGTGAGTGTTGAAACAGAAGTGAGAGGTGCAAAGACAGTACTGCTAGGGCAGGAGATGGAGGAATTAAGAGGAAATGAGAGGGAAGGAAATGAAAGGAGTGAGGAAAAGTAGAAAAGATGTAGAGCAGTGTAATCATGGGCAGAAGTTGCTGCAGTAGAGGCTGAATGGGCGGCAGTCAACCAATAGAGAGAGGAATAACTAAAGATATGATAGAAGAATCTCAGGGTCCAAATACCAGAAGGCTGAGGCTATCTGCAAGCTGATGTCATGCTGAACAGCAAGGACAACCCCAGGGCAGCCGCGCTGTGCCACCAGCTGTACTGACTGCAGACATGGTGCAGTCTCGTCACCTCTGCTGTCCCTGCAGAGATAACTGTCCCTACTCTGCCAGAGAGGGGGGCAGGAGCAGGCTAGGGACATTGCAGCTAGCTGAGCTTCACTATGGGGGTTATCCCAAAATGCAGCAGCCTCTGAGGACTCGTTGCACTGATGAAATCGCTACTGTAGCAAAGTGACAAAATTGAGGGTCTGGCACAAACATCATCTCATGCATGCTATGGCATCAAGTCCTGGGGGCTCCCCAGTATTGGTCTCAGGATTTTCAATGCAGCTGAGAGGCATCACCATTCCTCTTCAGTGCTCAGAGAGATCAAGCAGTAAGATCATCACCCAAGATCCAGTTAGAAACCAACATCCACACAGCCAGGAAGCAAATCCCAGTGTCCCAGGGCCATAAATGCCTCAGGGCTACATTATCAGGGTGGAAAAGCTTGTAGGTGGTTCTTTTGGTGGGACTGCAGCTATGCCACCTACACCACTGTCACAGCAGAATAACTAAAACATCCACATTGATTAAACTTACCTCAGTCAGGATGAGAATGGATTTACCAGTACACCTGCACCTACACTGGGGCTCCTTCTGGCACTGCTGGCTGCCCTGAGCAGGCCAGCACAGAGCTCCAGACATGGGTGCTCACTGCTCCAGGGCTTATGAACTGCTGTGTTCAACGTCACTGCCCACCCTCTCCAGGAAAAACTGGCTATTAGAAACACATCCTGATTCATACTCAGGAAAACACTGTCTCTTCCTCCACCACTGGGTGCTTCTGGGGCCTCCAGAAAGAGAAACCCAGAAGTGATTCGTAACACCAGCATGACCACAAGCACAGAGTCTACTGGCATCTAGCAGCATCCCCCCCCCCCACACACACTACAGCACAGACATCCTGAACAAAACAGGCAGAAATTGTAATGAGGAGATATTATGCTGCTCCAGAAAGCTCAGCATGAACTGGGTTCACTGGTTTCTGCTTAGTTGAAGTAGTTTGCATTCACCTCCAGTTCAAACAGCCTTTGTGTAATAAACTGTCATAGCCCCAGAGAAGGGAACATTCAAAAAAATGCCCTGAGGCAATGCATAGCAGAAGCCTGAGAATCTTACTGCATGAGTCACTGACCTCCACACACTGCAACTATTTCAGCCTTTAATTAATAAGGTTTTACTTTTCTATGGCACTTTCCATCTGGAAAGATCCTAAAATGCTATGAAGACTGAGGTCGAACAGCACCACTGAAATGTGGTTCCCAAAGAGGTGAGTCTGTGCAGGAAAGGAAAGCTTAACCAAGGGCACTGGGGAAAAAAATTCTTAATTTTAAATGGAGCCTCTGTTACATCACTAAGTACTTGATATCCATGGAGAATAGACAATAAGATTTTAGTTTCTAAGGCACCACTTGAATAAATAGGCATCGTAGATTGCTTTCTTTGTCCAGGTGGGATGCAGTGCAAAACAAGCACTGGGTGATTTTAATTTAGAGCGTTAAAGGACCACAACTTAAGATACAAATTTAAACCATCATTGGATCGAGGCTCTCCTTCCTTCTGATGAGTTAGTTCTTTCCAAAGGCTAGACAGAAAGCAGAAGCAAGTGGAGGAAACAAATCCCACACTGACAGCACCTGACCCTACACTCCACCAAACTCCCTTTTATGCTCCCTGGAAGCTCAGCAGCGTTGTACGATGTGCATGAAGCTTGCACAAGGTGAAAGCTGGCTCCAAATACCAATGGGGCAACTGAGAAAGCAACGTGGAAACAGTCATCTCCTAGGGCCAATGTGACCCTCAAGGGGAGATAGAGCCCTAAGCTGGCACAAATCCCCTTTTTTCTATTTCAAAAAATTAAAGTAGTTGAATCGCCCTGCTCAGCTGACTTCCCTTGGCAGAAACTTATTTCTGCCACTGAGCAGGGCTTGGCTTGTGCTAAACTAAGGGCAACAGAAGCAACTGTCAGCTACAGCTGGCATCCCTCTTATTAAGTACTTGGCCAAAATAGGCTGGGATCACTTGGCCACAAAGAATTTTCTAAGAAATGTCAAAATTATCTTTATCTCAGTGCAATTCCTGCCTATTTTTATCTGCCACTTTTTGGAAGAGATACACAGGCATTGCATTGCCATGGCTAGTCGTAAATGTTCATTGCTTTCTGAGGAGAAATTGCAGGCAAATTACAGACTAGCAGATTCTTTTTATGTCTCTGCTGCTTGGGGCATGTCAGCACTGCTGCATTCCCTTCTACCCTCAACACATTCCTCCTTGCCTCATCCTCTCCTTGCTTACTGACAGACATTAATGACCTGCCTCCCTAATTAATACATCCAGCAGGAGCTGAGTCTTCCATGTTATGTCAATGGGATGCTGGAAAAATGCACATCCAATGCATGCAGAGTGGCATCACTCCCAACTTTACCTCCATCCAAACATCTCTTTTGGCCACACTGCACTTGAGCATCCCCCTGCATCCTCCCCAGAGCAAGAGCAGGGCTGTGTGCATACATGAAGCCTGTGGTTGCACCATATCTGATATTCCCTGCCCTGTGTGCTCCTGCTAACTCACACATGCCATGTGAAGCTCCACATGGCTCCGCAAGGCACACCAAGAGGTTAAGTCCTCATCTCAAGCGCTGCAGGCTGGCGTGGCAGAGCACCCTTACTCCTTCATGTTTCAGCATTTTCAAGGGGAAGGTATTACTAGCAGATATTAATTATCCCACTCTCATGAAGAAAGAAATACATACAAGCAGTTTTTACACTGTTGGTAGCAGGGAAACTGAGGCAAGGCAGCTTCAGGCTCATATCCCTACGTTCCCCACCCCAGGTTTTCATCCCTGCCACTCCCAGCCCTGAGCCCCCAAGCCCAGGACCACTCTGCCTGCACTGCACCAGAAGGTCCTCAGGCTGAAAATCCCACAACCATGTGGCTTTTCAGGCATTGAAACTGCATCCAGAGGGAAAAATCCTCTCATCAAGGTGAAAAGCATTGCTACTGAAATGTGATCAAAGAGAAAGTTATCAGCTTAAGTGTACTCAGGAGTTGCTGTTCCAGACAAGAGAATTATCAACGAGAAACCAATCTTATAAGGTAGTTGCTATTGACAGGGAAATAAAAGGAATACAGTTCTTACCAGACAGACCTAAGTTGCTCCAAATTGCTGTCAGCTTGAAATATCTTGCTGGTAATTTGTTTTCAAATTCTTTCTCCCTAAATTTGATTTGTTGCTGTACAGTGGATGATCTATTCTGCACAGCACCTCAAAGAGCATTCCCATTGTCCTCTCACTGATTGTTTGTGAGCTATCACTTCTGGGAGTTGGCAGCATTTATTATAAGAAGGGATATCATCACCTGAAAAGCAGATTTTGTCTGAGGATGCAGTATCTACTGCTGTTACAAATAGCAGCTGAGATTACTGAGAGGGAAGTCATGAAGGAAAAATCACATTTCCTCCTCATCTTTGAGTTTGTCCATAAGGGCAAGTGACCATTCTGCGTGTCAGCACCCCAGCATTGGGGAAGAATGAGGCAGCGTTTTCTAACAAGTCTTGAGTAAATCCTTTTACCAGGATCTGTTTTAACTGGAGAAAAATCAGTAGTGTCCCATCTCCTGTGCTATTGTAGCAAGGGGATGAGCATCACACCCAGCATTTTTTTCTGCTGAGCTCTGCTCTTTCTTATGAGGGAAGAAAAGGTAACACTGACTTATGAAGCATCCAGTTGCATTCATTGATGTCTCCTATATCACTGAGGCTTTTGCATACCTCTGAAGGATTGCTCTTAGCTCTCCAGAAACTCGGTCACTGCATAGGACTGACACAAAGGTAGAAGTGTGAAGCTCAAGTCTCACCTATTCATCTGGATCCATCCAACCTGTGTGCAGTTGCAGTTGCCCTGGCTTTCTCATTCGAGAACATACCTACTGCTCCTCCTGTCCTTGTCCTACTTTTCTCAATCCATTTTGTCCAATGGTTTAAGCAAATTCAGGAAAATCCTAGCTTTGCAGTGAGGAGCTACTGCAGGTTTGTTGCATGGCTTTAAAGTGTGGGCAGAATGGATGGACTTCCCTGAGTTTGTCTCATGAGGGATGAGGTGCCAAGGGGCTCTTTGTGCAGCTTCTCAGAAAATAAAGGTTCTCACCCATCTTGTGTGTAGATATTAAAAAAAAAAAGCGTTTATAAAGGCACTTACATATTTCTGGATCTTTCAAGGAAAGTATTGGCAACTTCAGCGTATTTCTGGTCACCGGCTGGTTGGTGGTAGCTGTAGGTGGCATTGCTGTGGAAAGGGCACTTTAAATCACCCCAAGAGCTTGTGCTGTGCTTTGGACAGGTCTTGGTGCCATACAGAGTATGGAGAGAACTAGAGAGTTGGGAGCTGGTGGAAGGATCAAATTCTACTGACTTGGGCACTAGAAAGATAACTGTTGCAAATGGTTGAGAGCAGCAGAAATCACAGCACTAATTCAGCTGGTTGTAATTTTATCACACAGTTTACCTTGAAACTCCATCAGGGTGAAAACATCACTGAAAAGATTGAATTAAGAAAAAAAGAGAAGGAAAATAAACCTCCTCCTATTGTTATTTTCAGAGAGGAAAAACAGGAAGAGCCAGTTATAAGGCCTTGAGGCTCTGAGTTATTATTCCTCCCTGGAAACCAGCTGCATAAGACACAGAAACACCCTGAAGCATGGGAAAGGTCTGCTCCATGCCAGAGGATGGGGGCCCGTTCCCACGGGCAGGTCCCTGCAGAGGGTGCCTCACGGCTTTGGCTGTCCTCGGTGTTCACTTTGCTCTGCTGTAGGATGCCCCGGGCAGATGGCTTGGTGCTGCGTCCCGTGCGGAGCAGCGAATCTCTCAGGTGCCACTGCTAGGGCTTGGGACACCACTGTGTCCCCGAGCACACGTATTGCATCAGGACTGCTGGGAAGCCAGCAATTTCTCCTCTTTGCAGGAGCAGGCTGAGCCTTTCCAAGGTGACCAAATGCAGGTGTCGGTTCGGCAGGAGCAGCACAAATCAATCTCTCACTGCTTAAAAAATGCCTGTATATCAGATCCTAACTCTTTCATCTAGAGTCTTGTGGCAGAAATGGAGTTTTAAAATGCTCAATTATTTATAGCTGAAATGCTGGGAAATATAAACCAATCTCATTTGTTCTGCTGGAGCAGAGCGTGGTGGTGTCCATCATCCACTGCTTGCACAATGCCCAAAGAGCAATGAGATCCAGATGGGGTAAGGAGGAACAAGAAGGAAGTAGTAGTGCCCAATAACAGGGTGCAAGCACCCCAAAGCAGATCCAGTTCACGCAGGGACGTGGTCAAACCCTAATTATCACAACCCTGGGGTGTGCAAACTGTTGCTTTCATGTTATTTATCACCAATTAGGTGGGGTGGATGGTTCCTTAAGTACAGGCTGCTTCTGGCAGATCAGGGAGAAAGGACAGGTTTTGTAGACCCACAGACATTGTGTCAAAGGGATACTTAGGAGATTTAACAGCTTTCAGGAGGTAACCTGTGGGAGTTCCTCCAGAGGAGCATTGTCTGCCTCAGGTTGCCCTCCACCCCCTCTCCCCTCCCCTCGCCTCCCCTCCCCTCTTCCCCCCCCATATTGAAAGAATTAGGCTTCATGGGTTTCTGCCTGGTGAAGGAAGGGACCATAATCTGAGGTGATGGATGGCATGAGCAGCAACAAGAAGAGATGAAAGGGAGAGCAAAGATGAGAGACCAGAAGATGGAAAGACAGCAAGATCACATGGCAGCTAGACAGGGGCTGGAAGAATTTTGTGTGGCTTCTGAACATAAATTAATAATTATGGCTGTGCAGAGTCTTTCTCCATTACTGAATTCCCCACTGTTTTTGCCTAGTGCTCATGGATGGGCAGTGGTGTGGGGAGAACGGTGTAGAGGGATGGTTTGAAGCCAAGTGGTGTACCTTCACTTGCCTAATTTCGGCCAGAAGAATGAAACTGGGGTCTCCTTCTCCCTACTCCCTCCTGGGGAGCAGACTCCATCCTCCCTATCCTGGGGAACATGCACATCAGAAGGGATCTGAAATCCTAGTGCCTTTTACAAGGCTGCTTTGTGTTGTATCACCCTTAGCAGTGGTTACAAACCAAAAGGATTATGAGGAAAGTGCTTGTAACCGTGGCAATCCTCTGCAGTCACATCCTTCTGCACTGCAACCCTGGGCCGGCAACTATGGGGACAGCCCTTTGCCCCATAGCGTGTGGGAACTGGTCCTGCCACCTGCATTTTCCAGGGAAAAAGGTGCAATCCGAAGGGAACACTCACCCCAGCTAACTCGGTGGTGGTCCAAGGGGTTAGGGACAGCTGTGCCTAACAGAACCTGCCCAGCAAACACCAGCAAGGAGCCTTTTTGGTCCAGTTCTGAGATAAGCAGTGCCCTGTCCCTGGGGAACATCACCCTGCTCAGACTCCACAGCATCCATCCTTTCACAGCATGACACTTGGGCATACTCGTCCCTAATGATCCCAGCACCTCTGCCCACTTAAGGTGTGATGGCAATGCGATTTTGGTAAGCCTGTGCAGGCTCCAGTCTCAGATTGCCACTGCCACACCATAATACTCTGTTACCCCAGCTCCAAGTGCTCGTGGAAGGTCCAGCAATGCAAACAGGAGGAGAGGAAAAGGGCAAAACATGACATTTTTTTAGACTATTGCTGCTTTCTTGTGCTACTACTTCATTTAAAAATCTCATCCAAGCCACGTTCCCCACCAGCACCTCCTCTAAACCGCTGTAGCTATGTCAACTTCGCAGTTACTGCTGAGCATGGCTGTGACCCTGAGGGACAGTGCAACACATACTTTATGGTGCCAAGCAGGAGTGCATATTTGTAGGGCAGGCAGAGCCCGATAGTATCTCCTTACATTTGCAAAAGCCACCCGAAACCCTGTGCGAATCTAAAAGTAGAGAAGTTGGGAAGAGCACCTGTAAGCCCTTTCCAGTGAGAGCACTTCAAACCCACAGCTCTCAAAGGGCTCAGCAGTGGCAGACAGCACCATTATCCCCTCCTTACAGATGGGGGAACTAAGGAAACTATTTGCCCTGTGTAACCCAGGAGAGGTGGGAGTACAGCAACATCCCAGATTAGGGAAATCACAGACCTTGGACCATAAATGAGTTGTCAGATGTCATCAAAGGCTATAAAGTCTGAGCCCCGCTGCCCAGCTGGCCTCTGCGGTTGGGGATGTCTTAATGCTGGCAGGTCCAAGGTGCAGTTAAGGCTGCCCAGCCCCATGCCTTTTGCTAACAGCTTCGATTTCCTTCCAAGATACCAGGATAAAAGCTTCCCATGAACATCATTAAAACTATTGAGAGCAGATAACTGCAAACCATCCACCTGCTTCCCAGTCTCCACTGACCAGACTCCCTCCATTCAGGAGCAGCAGTGCAGCATCCGCTAAAACATCTGGGTTTATGCTCTTCTAAACCTCATGTCTAAATGAAATGGTTCCTCAAACTGATTGGAAAAAGGCTGATTCTTGGTTGCACAGTTACTGGGGCTCAGATCCCCATTTTCTCCCCCACTGCCTGGCCCCAGGTCATGTTATCCACTCTGTGACTCCTGCTGCCAGCTATAACACACATGTAGGGATCTACCCAGAAGCTTAGGAGCACAGCAGCCTGCCTGTAAACTTAATATTACCTGAGGTTTGCTCAGAGTTCATGCCCCAGGTTGCAGTTTGATGGAGTGAGCCACTTCCGAGTGCTCCTGATGGATATTAAAAGAATAAGCAATCAGACGTGCACTTAAGCAAGTATATTACCAAGTTAAATGACTTCAGTTTTACTAAGCTAATTAAAAATGGAACAAAGCAATGATCAGATTAAGGTTATAATTAATAACTCTATAGGTTCAAATTATCCAGTCACCATATAAATATGGCATGTAATCAGAGGAAGCTGTGGCTGATAACTAGAGGGAATTAGTGCCCTGCTCAGAGGCCTTTAGGAGGCAAGAGCTACCTTTTGAGTAGTGACCTCAGCAGGACCCTGACAGGCAGCTCCACACCGATACCCCTCACCAACACCCAGAGAACTCCCATTGCTCAGGGGATCACGCCCCCTCCTCCCCAGACAGGCTTTCCGTCTTTGGGAAGATGCTTCTAAGTTATGTCAGCAACGCCTCAAGCAGTACTGTAAGCCACAAATCAATCCTATGAAAAGCCACAACAGTCAGACCTCCAAGCAAAAAGATGCACAAACTCATGTCACCGAGCATCTCAGCTCACGCAAACCCACAGCCCCTTGAGCTGCCATAATCCTGCTACCCCTAGCACTGCTGAGCAGCCTGGGCATGGCCACCTTGCCTGCAGAGGAGCTGCTTTGCCAACGGACTCCCCTGAGTCATTCTCATGGCGATGGCCAGGAGATGACTTTTATTTTTTCTCCGGGACAGCCCTTTTCTGCTGGATTTCCTTCCAGTCCAGTAGCCTGGAGGGAGGACAGCACTGCCATACTCACAACAGCTTTAGACATCCTCAGGCTTCTTAATTAGAGCAGACAGAAACACCTTTGACACAGGTTATGAGGTTTCTGTCCTGTTACCAAAGCACCAGTGCAGGCTTCAAGGGAAGATGCAAGAGCTCAGCTGGAGCTGGCACTTGCTGATGCACTCACTTTGTGTGTATGGCCACAGTCTATACAAGCCCCACTGGCTCTTTTGGCTTCCCTCACACCCATCCCACCCCATCACACAGCCACACCAGGCTGAGGTGTGTGGGACACAGAGACCTCCCGGCAACCCAGCATGGAGGAAGGATAGGCAGGAGCACATCTACACCACCATCTGCCTTGGCACTGCTTTGCTGGCTGCAGGCAGAGTACTAGAGGCAGGAAAGTAAAGCATATACTCTCCTTACCTGGGAGCATAAATCACCCCCCTCTGTGTCTTTACTATGGGCTGAGTGCTCTCTTTCTGAGCTAGTAGTAGATGAACATGTGCAGAGGGTTTCTCACCATAGCCACCAGCTGGAAACAATGACTGGTTTTGCCATCCCCTTCACCTCAGCAAGGGGCAGCTGCTTAAAATGTCTCTTAAAATGGGGTGTGGTGAATATCAGCCGTGGATGAGTAGCACCTGGGGCTAACCTCCACCTGGGGCTAACCTCCACCTGGGGCTAACCTCCTCTTGCTGCTAACCTCCTCTTGCTGCTAACCTCCTCTTGCTGCTAACCTCCTCTTGCTGCTAACCTCCTCTTGCTGCTGGGCAGAAAGAGGGGAATCCACTGTAGAAAATGGATGACTACTTAGAAGCCTTTTTCACGTCAGCAGTGCACTATTCCTCTTGACATTCACTGATGATAGTGCTCATGTTTTACTTTCCAGGGGCTGCAGTCATTCATTCAATGACTCCTCCATCCTTCCGGACTCCAAAGCAGAAGTCTTTTTCTATTCTTTGTATTGATTTTACCTCATCATAGTTCCATGTGTATGGCCGCCCATCCTCTGCTGTGAGGGCTGCGTTCACCTCCGTGGCCAAAGCCAGGGGCCGATCTGCCTGGCTAAGCCCGGAGATTGCAACCTCCATGCAAAGAGCAATTTATTTTGACAAATAAAAATGAGAAGTGATGGGGTTAGAAGCAACAAAGTTCCTCTGGGTGCACATTAGAAAAATACTCAGGGCTTGTCCCAGCTTCAGGAAGCCAGGGAGAGAATAAACTTAATTGCTTTTGTAAATTAAATGTACAGGTGATTTGCTCATGGCACGTGTAAGTTTTGCCCTTCAGTACTGAAGTCGCCCATTCTGCCATTGGAGATATCTGATAAATGCACACCAAGCACGGACGGGGCTGTTTTGTGCTCACTGGTGTCTGCTGTCACAGGCTGTGCCCAGCCTCTGCTGTTCCAGGCAGGCTGGCAGCACGGCTTTTATGTAGAGCCACTTATTTCTCTGCACATCAGATCCAGCCTGCCAAGCATGGCTCTGACCCACAGGTGGCAAACTCATGGCCAGGTGTACTGGTTTCACTGGGATGGAATCATAGAATCAGTTTTCCATTCAGGAAAGTTGCATTTCTGCAAAGACTACAGTATTTGATTTCATGGGAACAAAGTTGATAACACTGTTTTAGTTTTCAGTCAGCACTGATATGCAGTGATCAAAGTCTTTAGCCATTTTAAGTTAACCAGGTGCAGAAGCTGGAGGGGAGCAAAAGCCAGGGCAAAACCCCAAGATGATCCCAAGCTAGCCAATAAGAATTATTCTATACCATAAACGTTACGCTCACTATAAACCGGGGAGTTTGCTGCGGAATGGCCCTCTTTAGTTTATGGCTGTCATCTCAGGAGGGTCTTGCACATCATTCTACCCTCCTGCTTGTTATGACCATTGCAACTTGCAACCACTATATCAGCCAAGTATAACTCTGTGTACTTTATCTTAATACTGTTATTAACATTGGGTTTTATTATTATTTTATTAAATCTGTTTTCTATTTCAATCCACAGGTCTCTGTTCATTTTCCTGATTTCTCTCCCCAAGTGGGGAGGAGACATGACATGACAGAACAACTGTCTAAACCATGACACTGGGCCTGGAAGAAACCTCTTGTTCAAAGCTGAAACCCCCAGGCCGAAACCCCTGCTCTGGAGCAGTTTGCAAAGCTGTGGGCAGCCAGCCCAGCCCTGTCCTATCCTGCTTCTGAGATGGGAAAATGTCACCTTAAAAACATGAAGAACTGCAGACTGCTTCATCTTTTAAGAGCTCAGGGCACTGGGTGTATGCAGGGACCCCTTGGCAGTGGCATTGTCCTCCCTCTGCCACGAGCATCCACACTACCAGGTGATAGGCTGGGAAATGCCAGTGTGCCAATGTGCCAGCCAATTTCCTAAAACAGAATTTAATTTTACATTCAATTTAAGTACATTCAATTTCCTAAAAACAAACAAAAAATGCCCAAGCCCTCACTCTGCAATATACTGTTTGAAAATTAGCAATTATTTAAATCCCTCTGCTGCTGTGTGAGGACAGGCTGGGAGAGAACATCTAGACTTTATTATTTTATTGCTGCCAGCACCTGCGTACCCCCACCTACACTGTCTTTTCTTGGTACACCCCCATTTCTTGGTGAATTGCACCCAGACACCCAAGTAGATGCTTTCAATGTGCCACAGGAGACCTGCCTCTGCCACCCAGAAGTGACCTTCTGCCCCTCCACAGGCCAGCATTGCTCTTGGGTGCATCACAAAATCCCTCTGGCTTTTACTAAAGTTGAGACATCTGACTCCACTGATGTGTCCTGCTGTAGTTCATCTCCAGTTTTAAGCGTGGCTGGAGCTTCTTGAAGAGAGCCCAGCATTGAGTTTGTGCTGTATTTACACTCGGTGTTGTTAAGACCCTCTTCGTGGTTGCTCTCCAGGTGGTTGAGCTCCAACGTCCCTCCACCAGCTGATGCCAAGCCTCTTGGGTACCCAGCTGCAGAGGGGCAAAAGAGGCGGCCGGCATCTCCCCTAACCTGACTCTGCTCCTCCTCATTAGTCCTCTGAAATGCCCAGGGGTCTCTGTGCTGGGATCTGAGGTATGTGACTTCTAAATCCTCAGGATTTGCCAAGTTAATGTTTTAAGAGGGCTGTTGGAATGATCTGTTACTGCATACGGAGTGGGTTTGTCCTCTTGTTGCTCAGGGCCTAAAGCAGCTGTGAAAGAGGAGCCAAGAGCAGGAGGGTTTGCCAATTACATGATCCTATTGTTAATTATCTTAATTATGAAGGATACGCTGCTAGGTGACATCTCTACCCGAGGCCTGTGCTGCAACATGCAGGTCATGAATCCCTGGGGCTGTGCAAAGGCACATATCTGGACCCTTTTTGGGGTGCCCAAGCAATTGGAGATGAGCCCTGAGTGGTGCCGGGAGGAACCCATCGCCTAAAGCGCTCCACAGAGTAGGAGGGCAAGAGGTGGGGGGTGGG
>NW_010172443.1:14985-19203 GCF_000695765.1 Mesitornis unicolor
GGGGCTCCCTAAGCTCAGCCCAAGTGTGCACCCAGCACTCTGCTGGGAGGGTCCTCACAGCATCCCACCCCTCAGGGACACAGTGGGGCATTTGGGGGAGATTTATGGGGAAATTGGAAATGTCTCTTCTGGTCCTTCTCTGCACCCAGGCCTACAGCAGCTCGGGCTGGTTCACTCCCCTTCCAGACGGTTTCATAGCCTGAAGTTGCTGTTTATAAAAAGCAAATATTTTACTGTTAGCTAATCCGGCTTGTTTGCAAAAGCCCCAAAGGCTCATTTTAATTGCAAGTAAATGATTCTTAACAATATAAATCAGAGCCATCCGAGGCTGGGAGTGTTTGTGATACCTTGCACTGTAACCAGGAATCAAGAAATGAATTAGTCTCAAATTGAAAAGGAGAAGGTTTCCATCTGAAACTGGGCAAATATGAGACTTCATCAAGGAAAGATAATCACTTTGCAGGATAATAATGAGGCTTCAGCTTATCAGTTTTGCATGGAGAATCCTTAATACACCTGTAGCAGATTTCGCTGCCATGAACAGTGCGAGCGACAACTCAATAAGAGAGCTAATTGAAAGAAAAGAATCGTGGCAGCCCCAGCCCCAGCTCTTCCCTGCCCCAGAGGCTCAAACTCACCTGGCTTAGGAGGAAAACAGTCAGGAAAATTTTTTTTTAAATAATATAGCTTGCAAAGTACCTGGCAGGGGAGCAAGGCTTTGCTTCGGTGGGTCCCCACCTTGCTCTGCCAGCACCTCCTGTGTCTTATTGCGGGGGTAAAGATGCTGATCCCCAGACAAGGCTTTCAGCTTGCTTTCCACCACCCTGCCCAGTTTCCCAACCTGCCTGGCTGGGATCAGCAGGAGTTTTCCAGCTGGTCTCAGTGCCAGCTGGACAAAAACTCGACTGTGGGTGTGCAAAGGGACGGGGAGATGAAACAGCTGAGGTCTGGTGTGCTTAAGGTGCTGCTCCTGTCCCACTGCCCTCATCTGGGTGCTTCCCAAGCGCAAGGGATGCATTCAGACTCACAGACCCTCGGCAACCCCTTATCTCCCTTTGCAGATGAAGAAGCCTCAGCTGGGGCATTGTGGGGTTGTCTGGGAAGCAGCCGGCAGGGCCACAGCCATGGGCTGTCCCCAAGGGGGATGGCTGTCCCCTAAGGGGTGTGGTGGTCTTCAAAGTTGTCCTGGCTCAGGGGCTCAGCAGGAGCCAGGGCCGGCTCCTGTGCCTGTACACCTCCTGCTCCTGTACACCTCCTGCTCCAGACAAGGGCCCATTTTTCATCTGGGAATTCAACTGTAATTACTTCATAGTTCTGCTGATTTCTGATGAAATTATGCAAAAGCTTAGATTTGAGCAGAGGACTTAATTTTCTCACGAGAAAAATGGAAAAGAAAAAGAGGAACCTGGAGCATTTGATCTGGTTTAGCATTCAGGGAAACTTTGACTCAGTATTTTCCTCCCCAACTCACTCCCGTTATTTGCATCAATTTCCACTTGCTGATGTCTGAAGCATAGCTCACAGATCTGCTGCTTCTTCACATGGCTGCAGTGTCCCCCTAGAGCAGCACGTGTCTTCTGTGCACTGAGCCAGCTCCTGTGAACCCCAAGGCAGCTGCCCCAGCCCCAGTGGGGACACAGCCACCCTTTGCTGGGGCTGGCTCCAGGGGCTGCTCTAGCTGACCAGGCTGGAGAAGAACCAGAAGGGACATTGCAGATTTCCTCATGAATCCCCCATAAATCCTCCACAGTATCCCTGAGGGTGGGGATGCTGCAGGAACCCTCCCAGTGGAGTGCTGGGTGCATCCCCAGGCTCAGCTCTGGGGAGCCCCTGCACAGAGGTGCCTCCAGCACCCCTATCTCCCACCTCGTTCCCTCCTACTCTGGGTGATGGGATTCTCTCTGCACCACTCATCTCCCATTGCCCAGAAGCCTTGAAAAGGGTCCAGATGACTCTCCATGTGCAGCCTCAGCGACCTGGGAGCTGGGACCTGCTGGGACACCCAGCAGTGTGTACAGAGGACCAAGATGGAGGGGGCGACGCTGACACTCAAAGTGTTGGGTTCAGGGAGAGGCAGGAACCCCGTCTACCCTCAGCATGGGGTCCCAGGTGAGGGTATGGTGGGGAGACCAGCCCCAGCCTGGTGTGCCTGGGGTCACAAAAGGGGCTTTGATGAAGCTGTCAGCAGCACGGAGCTTTGATGTATAATGGAGAGCAGACTGCGGAGCTGTGCTGAGCACAGCATTCACTCATCCCTGGCAGAAAAGAGGCCCAGACAACTGTGACATCTGTGTTAATCCCCTCTCCATCCATGCACCATCAGACTAACAGGGCAAGCTGGCCAGCCAGGGAATGCTGCTGGGAACAGGGCTGCAGTGGTCCCATTGTGCTGGGAGGGTGTCAGCATCAGCATGGGTCCGGAGGTCCTGGGGACAGGTGGGGCTCATTCTGTCTGGGATGGGCCAGCTTGGGTGTCACCAGCGCAAACAGGCCCCTGGGCAGGTGAGGGCATGGGGCACCATCCCACCATGACCACGAACAAGGATGTGAGTGGGTGTTGGGATCAGCTGGGCACTGAGGGCTGCTGTGATGAGAGGTTTTTCGCAGCAGAGCTGCTGGACCTGCTGGTCAAAGGGCTCACGCATCACGCATGGTTGCTCACATGGCACTCAATACCTTGCATACGATTAAAAGTGGGCTGTAATTGACTTGACTGTAACATCTTGGGCTGTCAGGAGGATAAAGGCAGACTGGCCGGCATGGAGACCCCGGCGCTGAGCCAGGCAGCGGGTTTGCAGCCACTGGGGAACTATGCCAGTTCCTCTCGCTGTGCCCTGACCTCCCTGCTCAGAGCCCAGGGCACAAATGTGCAACCTGCAGAGCATCTCCTCCAGACCAGGCCAGGGACCCGGGCAGGGACAGTAGTGGGGGGCAGCTGGCTGGAGAGCGGGTGCAGCTGCTGCTGAGAGAAGCTTTGGGTTCATTACCAACCTTTTCAAAACCCAAGCTTAAAAATATCCCCCGCTCGCCTGGGCTGGCTCAGCTGTGCGGCTGGTCCTCATCTCCCTCTCGGGTTATAAATAGCGAGTGCTGAATAGCAATGCTGGCCCAGCACTTTTCATGCTGCTGCACAAGAAGGGGCGGTGGCACAAAACCCCATGGGTGGCCAGTGACCTTGGCCGAGCGGCTTAGCCATCTCACACCAAGTCGGGCTGTGGCTCGGGGTGTCCTGATGGATGCCACTTCAAGCCAAAGCAAAATGCAGTCAGGGGAGCAGCCAGAAAAAGAGACAGGTGCAGTTTTGAGGTGAGGGCTGATGGGGAGAGCCATCTCCATAGGGCTGGGTTCTGCAGACTCCTCCTGGCACCCTGGGACTTGCTCTGGGGAACCATGTCTGAACAAGCTTGACTTTCCTTTCTCAAGTCTTCACAGGCTTTCTTTTTTATTTTTTTGGAAATAGATGATTTTGTGATGAATTCTGTGGCAAAAATAGAAATTTGCCATTTGTAGAAGAGGTGTCTCCTGTGTTACAATCCTCTGGTGGCAGCGAATGAAGATGCTCCCGCACCGTGTGTCCTCCAGTAGGCCTTGATACTGGGGCAAGACAACGTAACCAAGAGGAAAGAAAATAGATGCTAAAACAAAAGAAAACTTTTTTTTTTTGGTCTTCTACCAAGAGCCTGATATTTAATAATGAAAGAGAGTGAGACGCTCAAATATACTCTTATTAAATGAGAGGTGTAAACGGCTTTGCTTAATCCACTGTGCAGCTATCAGACTAAATGCAGGGCAAAAGATTTTAATATCTTTTCTCAGCAAGCAGATGCTCTCATTATTCTCCAGTGCAGCTGCAGCTTCCTCTGTCCAGGAAGCTCCTCAACTGCTTCATCATGGTCTAGATGATGAAGACTAACTAAGTAAGACCCCAGACTAACCCCTGTGTCCTGCCAGGAATTCATCACAAGTCTCCACATATCAAGACAATCCATCATGCAAAGGGAAAGGGAGGAAAAGTCCACGTGAAGCTTGCCCTCACCGTGGCAGTGCACCGTGTCCTTGGAAGCAAATTAGTATCTGTGCCATCAAGAGATGCCGTGAAATCACCCTGGGTGCTCAGTGGACTAATCTAAGCAGGAGGAAAAATTCATGCCCAAAGGCAAGGTGAAGAGTTTCTTTGTTGTAAATGATATTGTTGAATTGATGATGAAGTTTCTTCTG
>NW_010172443.1:19234-25175 GCF_000695765.1 Mesitornis unicolor
AATCTGCTGCAGAGTCAGAAAACCTTTGCATGTCCATCACTGTCCGTCTGGGCTGGGGCTTGGCCACAGAGAGCCACCAGTGATGGCTTTGATGACACAGGTAGGGGCCGTACTGCAGAGTGACACTAAAGCTGGGGGTCCCTTTCACCCCACGTCCCTCTTAGGCAGTGTTGGTGGCTCTGGCTGTGTCACTGTGCAGTGCAGATGTGGACAGCCTCTGTGGTGATGCAGCTGATCTCTGCAGCCCTCAAGATTCCCTCTGCTGCATGGGGTCTGGGGTGTTTGCTCTTGTTCTGCCTCCTATTCATTTCCACTGGCAGTGGAAATCTGCTCTGTGTCCTCCATTCAATCTGGAGGAGAGGGGTATTTAATCACTTGTTTGTCCTCCACTTAAATTGTTTCCCCTTCTAGCATCTCTTCTAGAGAAAAGGGGATGCTCAGAGCCAGCCACCTGCTTCAATGGCCAAGGACACTTCATTTGTGCTTCCAGGTAGCCCTGTTGTGTTTCACCATATTACCTACACCCTTTAAAAATTACTTTTCCATGAAAAACAGTTGTCTCATAACCAGGAAAACAAAGCAAAGCTCAATTTTGGGCATCGCTGCTGGGAGAGGGCTGAATTAGTGCACAGACTGGGAAAGGCTGTTCCTATGACACTGGGAAGGGTCATGAGCCCCTTCATGGCCAGAGATGGCCTTTGCCTCTAACCCCTACCCAAAAAAAGCTGTGACTTACTATGATTTCATGAGTCATTCGCAGCATGTGAGTCACTGCTGCTCCTTGGGTTTGTCGTTTGGCTTGAAATTGGCTCTTGGAATCACAGAGCTGTTTAGGTTGGAAAAAACCGTTAAGATCAAGACCAGCCATTAACCCAGCACTGCCAACTCCACTCCTAAACCATGTCTCTAAGCATCACATCTACATGTCTTTTAAATACCTCCAGGGATGGTGACTCTACCACTCCCTTGGGCAGCCAGCAAGTCAAGCCCAGTGCTTGACAACCTTTTCAGTGAAGAAATTTTTCCTAATATCCAATCTAAACCTTCATTTGTGCAACTTGATGCCGTTTCCTCTCATCATATCACTTGTTACTTGGAAGAAGAGACCAGCCTCCACCTCACTACACCCTCCTTCCAGGTAGGTGTAGCAGGCAATAAGGTCTCCCCTCAGCCTCCCTTTCTCCAGACTAAACAACCCTCAGCCACCCCCCATAATTCTTGTTCTCCAGACCCTTCACCAGCTTCATTCCCATTCTCTGGACATGCTTCAACCCCTCAGTGTCTTTCCTGTAGTGAGGGGCCCAAAACTGAACACAATATTTGAGGTATGGCCTCACCAGTGCCAAATACAGGGGCACAATCACTTCCCTTAGTCCTGCTGGCCACACTGTTCCTAATGCACCCCAGGATGCCATTGGCCTTCTTGGTCACCTGGGCACATTGCTGGCTTATGTTCAGTTACTGTCAACCAACACCCCTGGGTCCTTTTCTGTCTGGCAGCTTTTTAGCCACTTATCCCCAAGCCTGGAGCATTTCATGGGGTTGTTGTGACTCAAGTGCAGGACCTGGCACTTGGCCTTGTTGAAGCTCACACAGTTGGCCTCAGCCCATTGATTCAGCCTATCCAGGTCCCTCTGCAGAGCCTTCCTACCCTTGAGCAGATCAACACTCTCACCCACTTTAGTGTCATCTACAAACTTGCTGAGAGAGCACTCAATCCCCTCATCCAGGCATTGATAAAGATGTTAAACAGAACTTGCCCCAAACCTGAACCCTGGGGATATCACTTGTGACTGGTCACCAACTGGATTTAGCTGCATTCACCACCACTCTTTGAGCCCAGCCATCCAGCCAGTTTTTACCTAGCAAAGAGTAAGTCTGTCCAGGCCAAAGGCAGCCAGTTTCTCTAGGTGAATGCTGTGGGAAACAGTTTCAAAGACCTTACTAAAGTCCACAGCCAACATCCACAGCCTTTCCTTCATCCGCTACGTGGGTCACCTGGTCATAGAAGGAGATCAGGTTAGTCAAGCAGTATCTGCCTTCCATAAATGCATGCTGACAGGGCCTGATCTTCTGGTTGTCCTGAATGTGTCATGTTGTGGCACTCAATAAGACCTGTTCCATGACCTTCCTCAGCACCAAGGTCAGACTGACGGGTCTGTAATTTCCCAGACCCTCCTTCCAGCCCTTCTTGTAAATGGGTGCTACATTTGTAAGCCTCCAGTCAACTGGTACCTCCCCGGTTAGCCAGGACTGCTGATAAATGATGGAAATGATGGTGAGCACTTCTGCCAGCTCCCTCAGTACTCTTGGGTTGACCTTCCAGCTGACCATCCAGCCCCATAGACTTGTTTGTTCCTCAGCCAAAGGCATGGCAGGAAAAGAGCGAGGACAAGGCAGAAGGGGCCAGGCTCTGAGGCCACCAGTCTGGAGAAGACATCACTCTCCCTAGTTAATGTGTCAAACCAAAATAAGACCTACCAGAATGGCTTTCCTTTGAATCTCTAGCTGCTTTCAGGAAACCTGAAAAGGTGGTTACACTCGTATCATAAGAAGATTATTTCTTTTCTAAACTGGACTTTTGGCCTGTGCACAATCAGTTACTAATCATATATTTTTAGCAAGTTAACATGGGCTTTTATCAGTCTGATCCCTCTCTTATCAGATCTCAGCCTTGCTGAGCTGATGAGCATTTCTTACACTTCCTGGGCTCCCTGAAAGATCTCTGCATCTTGTTTCAAATGCACTGAAATGATGGCAGGCTCAAGGAAACCACCACTTCTGGAAATTCCTGCAGCTCTGGGTGACCAATTCCCAGGTCAGTGCATAACTGGGAGCAAGTGGCAACAAACAGCCTCATACCCATCATGCCACAGCCCCAGGGGGCTCCATCCTGGGCAAAACTCGATCCTGGGGTTCTTACAGAGCTTCAGAAAGTGTTAAATTAAAGGTAGCAGGAGAGGCCAAAGCTGCTCCTGCGGCCTGGGCTGCTCTGTGCATGGTTCCCATACGCTCTGCATGTTGGACTCGGAGCTATAGTTTTTCTTTCTCACGATGTGCCCCAAATGATGCTCCTGGTGCCCTGAGAGATGAGGAGGTGCTGCAGGCAATGATCCTTCAGTCCCCAGGTCCTCAGCAGGGCAAGAGTGAATGGCCCTGCTTCATGAGCAGGAGTCATCGTGGAGGGGAGACAAAGAGCACAGCCACACTGCAACCCCCTGCTGCAAACCTCCTCCAGCCCCAGGGGGTCACAGCGAGCCTGCCATCCCTGTGTCACTCCCAGGAGAGCGTTGCTCTGTCAAGCCCTGGTAGCTTGAGTGAAGAGCTGCGATTTGCTTTGCTGACTCAGTGAGATGCCACCAGCTCCCGCAGCTGCATCTTGTCTCCATGGCTTTTGGCAAAGCCACCACACTGCCTGTGCTATGAGGTGAAAATGAGCCTTATGTGCAGGTACAGCTACACCTGAAGCTCTGCTTTGAGCACCCAAAGTGCTGGGGTCCTCAGCTGCATCCTCAGACAGCTCCAATGGCACATACAACATGAGTGTCCACTTTCCCCCTGAATCGCCCTGTCTCAATTCCCCAATATATGCCAAGAAGGCTGGCTGGGAAAATAGCTGGGTTGTTTAAGAAGCACTCAGAAACTAATGGTGAGCATCAAGTGGCAGCCTGGGCAGAGAAATCAATACCCCCGGCTCCACCAAGCAGTGCAAAACCTGGGTTACCAAAGTGATGCTCGCTGTCCTGCATCCTTCACAGCCAAGCACGCAGGCAGAGCCGTGTGCACGAAGGGATGGACCTTGCCACACACAGTCCTCATCTTGGCATTTCTTGGCTGGGCTGTGTTTGTCTCTGTGACCCAAAGAATACATTTTAGGTAGGAGAACATGCAGCAGTTGAAGATCTTTTTGGAGGCATCATCACCACCAGGCCCCAGATTTAATACACATAGGAGAATTTCCTCAGCTGCCTGCATCGGATGAACTGTGGTATGCGAGGGTTAACAGCCCAGCCAAATTCCTGCTAGGGTTGATTTTCTTAATTTAAAATAATCTCTTTTCATGGGAAGTGGCTGGGTGTGTGGAGCGAAACTCATCACTTCAGGCTTGCTCAGTGCTGCTGAAGCCAATTTCAGGACTAAATACATATTTTTAATGTATTTCTTTTTATGAAGCAGAAAGGCGACATGGCTGGATGGTGGAGAACTTACCTGAGCTAATGGCCCAGCTGGAGCTCTTCCAACCAGCCTGTTTAAGGGAATGGATAGTTTGGGGCTTTGCTTGGTCTCTAAACACTTTTAAATAGATCTGTGTTATTTACCTCCTCTCTCAGTCCCTGCCGCGGTGAAGGAGACAGGTTCTGCTGTCCTGGCCCATGCGTGGGTGGGAGAAGGCCAGAAGATGCTGAAAGTGGATGCGGTCATGGACGTGCTGGCAGAGGACTAGCTTCTCTGAGCCATGCGAGATGCACAGCAGTAAAGGAGCCACCATAGTTTTCCCCCAGAGAGAAAAAGACCTTCCCTGTCAGGCAGAGACCCACCAGCTTGTCACCTTCTGTGTGGGTCACCTCTGGCACGGGCTGCTTGGAGTGGGGCTTCAGCAGGTGCTTAGAGGCCCTTGCACTTGCAGCTGGAGCCAGAGTCCCTTGTGGATATTGAGTTTCTTCCCATCACCGGCAATGAACTCTGCAAGAGGTTTTTAGACTCCTCTGTGGCTTCCTGCCAGCTCTGTACCTCCACCCAGAGGAGGAAGCAGCACTGTCGGTGAGCCAGAGGGATAATTAGCCCTTTCGTTTGTGCCCTGCTATGTGTAGGTCAGTCTATGGATTATGTGATTTTCTGCTATTTTTTAAACACCTGGGAGGTGGGAGGTTATTAATGACAGAGGTGGTCCTGCTCTCCTCTCACCTGCAGAAGAGCTTCTGACCAGCTGAGACACCCAACCCTGGACTCCAGGCTGGCATTCTCTTTCCTAACTCACCCAGACCTCTATCCACCAGCAACATCTCCTCACTCCCTGATTAACTCATGGCAATTCTTCTCTTGATCACTTCAGTGGAAACCACCAGCTCTCTGCAGCAGGAGAGCTTTGGATCCAATGATGGCCTCATGCCTGGATGGTAATGGGTGGCTGAGGCACAGGGTGGTTGGCCAGCTATATGCCAAAGCCAGCTTTGATGTGCTTTGCAGGAGGCTGTTGAACATTTGCTTGGAGAAATCATCTCTCCAGGCATCATGGTGAGTGTTTCAGAGTCGTGCTTACAGCTTTTAACACCGGGCCAAAATCCAAAGTGACTCTGAATTTAGGGCCATATAAATGAGACCAAGGTTTAGTTTGATGGCAAGAGCATGCCTCCATGATGTCGCCAAGGATTTCCAGATGGAGCTGGTTGCACGTGGTGGGAATGGCCACTCATTCCACCCACAGAGGAGAGCCCTGCACAGAGACCGGAGCCGCCGGAGCTTGCTTTGGCCATCCTGTGAGGTGGCTTTCAGCAGCAAGACGATGAACTTAGTCTAAACTGTGCCACCTATATGATCACAGAGCCCAGGAGATGAAGGTGGTGGCTTAGCAAAAGTGGCTTTTCAGCTAAATACCCCTGCAGGACTGTGTCCAAACTGCATCAATAACTTTTTCAGCCCTGCAATGGGCTTAAAAATAAAATTCCAGCAATGGTTTTAAGCAAGTGTGTCTTTGTCAGGCCGGATGATGAAACAGTGGTGTGCTGCCTTCAGCTCCCCATCCCTAACTGATGTGGCTTTCAATTAGCTCTGGCACAGGTTCGGCTGCTCCCACTGAGCTGGAAATGAAAGAGCCAGCATTAAAGGCACTGGCCCCATGCTGGGTGAGCTGGAAGCGTGGCAGAGACCTGGACTAGGGACAGTGAAGGGAGCTTCCCAGGACCCTCGGGAAGCCTTGACTAGTGGCTGGGCACGTTGCAGC
>NW_010172443.1:25206-33861 GCF_000695765.1 Mesitornis unicolor
GAAGAGCAGCCAGAAGCAGCGTCCTGGAGCATGCTGTGCCTTCCATGCATGGACCAGTCAAATGCACCAGTACCTTGAAAATGACTTTGATGTTCCCATGAGGAGGGCCAGCAGCTGTGTGTCAGGCTCAGGAGGGCATATTGCATCCCCACACCTATCCTATCCTGGTATCCTGCTCTGGCGATGCATCCCAACACAGACATCCAACGGCACAGCAAGGACACTCCTGAGGAGGGTGAGCTGAGACAGAGCATCCCAGCCTGCCTTCAGCTTCTCCCAGTTCGCAGAGGAGACCACAAGACTGAGACTTTGCTGCTCCCAGAGGATGTGCCAAGTGGAGACATACATATATATATATATATATGTATACATAAATGTTCTTTTCCCCAATCACAGCCTTATTCCAGCATTTGAAGGGCTGCGGGGCTGCAGGGCCCAGCACAGCTGCAGTCCCTGGCGAGCAACGTGGCCCACAGGCAGCAGGAGCCGTAGGTGGGCAGGGCTGGCAGGGATGTCCTCCTTGCCACAGCTTTGGCGTCCCTGTCCACCTGCAGACATCCTTACAACCCTGCCCGTTGCCACCCTGTCAGCCCAGGGGTACATTGGAAAACCCCGGCAAGCAAAAGGCTTGGATTTTGCTGCACACACTAAAGGGAATTGGGGGAAATTCCCCAAAGTAGGACCATCTGGGGCTTGTGTTTTCCCCCAAATCTACAGAAAGGGATTTTAGTAGGTGGACAGAGAGTTAGAATGTCTGGCAGCAAGCAAAGATCCTCCCTTACCCCTTGGCCCCCATCCCACAGTGATGTCGGATTGCTCCTGCCACAGACACAGCCCCAGCGGGCACCATTGTGGATGGGGGTCTCACATGGACGGTGCCAAGGAGAGTGAAATTCTGCTTGTGCTGAGGGAAATTAACACAGGTGAGCTGACATTTTTGTCTCCCCCCCCACTTTCTGGCAGAGGTAAAGCAACAGTGTCCAGCCATGGCTGCAGTGCTTGCATTCCAACCCCAGCACATGCCTCAGCATCTCCCCAGGGCTGCTGGGAGCTCCTCTGCATCTCCCTAAAGGGGCTCAGGGAGAAAAAAAATCATTCTTTTCCCTCCTGTAAATGAGAAGAAGGGCCAAGACCCACTCCAAGCTTGCCGTGTGCCCAGCTCTCTCACCAGGGTCATCACCAAGTCCCTTGGCATGCACGTGGGATCATGGGGTTTGGGGGGCTGGCATCCTACCCCATCCTCCTTGTACCCATCTCTCATACATCACATCTATGGCATCCCTACTCCAGCCATCACAAGTTCCTCCCAGGAACAGGGACATTAGGGGACATCTCAGCTGTTCTTGATGATTGCAAGGCCATGGCCATCACACAGCCCAGCTGTGGGGCTGGATACCCCCATGACAGCTACATGGCTACAGGGAGAGCAGCAATGCTGTAGGGCCTTTTTCTGGCCTGAAACAGGGATGTTGACTGTCCCGTGGGACAAGCGAGGGCTCTGGGGACCTAGCAGATGCTGCTTTCATAATCCTGCACTGGGACAGCATTTGGGGACATCCCTCCTTTCCCTGCTGGATTCCAGCCTTGCAGGAGCTGGATGCTTCCTCACAGCCTGTTGAGCTCCACAAACATCTGCAGAGCTGGAGGTGAAAGAGCTCAGGAAAGCCACAAAATGCCTGAGCGGAGTCACGCCACACGGCACAGCCGTCTGAGCAGTTGGAGCCTGGAGCGGAGGGAGGCAAAGGAGCCTAGGGGGGATGCTCCTGTGCTCCCATCCATGGCACACATGAGGACTTTAATAAGAAATTGCTTGTTAATGAATGCAGTGCTTTGTGATTATTGAGCTACGGTGCAACATATTCTGCTGACACACTACAGGGTTTAGAAACTAGTACAAGAGATGACTCTTTAGGTTTATGGTGTGAGGGGGCTGCTAATCTGCCAAGGGTGTTTTGTCTCGCTGGGCTTCCAGGCTGTGGCTGCCATGGGCTTTGTATCTTTTGTGTGCACATTAAATATCAGCCAAAACATAGTTCTTTCTGCCTGCTAATCTGGGGTCAGGAAGTGGCATGTTATTGCCTGGTGTAGCTTGTTTGCTCCTTTTCCCTTGCACTCCAGTAAACCCCTTTGCTAGAGCTGCATCTCCCCTCTGTGCCCACGGGTGAGCACCCAGCATCACTTTTAAGGACAGTCCATCATTCTTGTGGGGTATGAATCTGGCTGCTGTGATGGTGACACTGCCACCACCTCCAACCCTCCCCAAACACCCCATGGTGTCCTGCTGTGCCACCAAAAACCATTGCCAGCTACAATGGGTCAGTACACTCAGGAATACGTGCAACAGCCTGCTCAACATGCAGAGCTCATAAATTACTACAGGTAGCTCCGAACCCTTCAGGGAGGTTACCCTAATAAATCCCAGGTGAAGTTCTCTGTAGCTGTGAGTGGGCCAAGCCTGGCTGGATGCACAGAGTTATCGAGGAGAGGAGGGTGGGAGGAAGACCCCAATGCCATGCTGAGCCGAGAGCCCCATAGCCTCCTGTAGAGCAGGGGTGACGCGTGACAGTCTTGTCCCAAAGCAGGTGGTCAGTACATGAGGGAATTCCTGAGATTATCTGTGCCCACGCGTGCAAAGGAGATGGGAGGGATGAGGGCCTCTCTCCTAGGCAGGGTGATGCATCCGGGCTGGATGTCTCTGCCTGCATTCCCAAATTTGGCAGCCTTACCCTCTCTCTTGAACAGCACAACCTGCTACAGCTCACTCTGTGGCTCTGCCCCTTGGAGGCCGTTACTCTTGTCCCCTCATGTTTACTTTGTGATGGTCACTGCTGGTGCAGGGTAGTGCTGCCAGTCCCCTCTGATTGGTGTGGGATGGAGTATTTCACCCAGCTTGAATTCTGTGCCATGCTGGGACATGTCATGCCTTGTCTCTCAGGGTTTCTGTAGGGGTTTAGCAGAAGAGGGAGGACGAGAGCTGGGCTGGAAAAGAAGTCACTTGAAAAAAGGACACCCATACAAAGGACAGACAGACATGGTGTAAGGATTGTATGCCCTTTTCCTCAAGATCTCTTTCTTCTTGGGCTCTGCAAGGCTGGCAAGCAGCAGGCACATGATCTGCTCCAAGTCAGAGATTGGCACTTGCTCCCATTGCAGTGTGGTTTTGGTCAAGGTTTGGTCTCCAGGACTCAGAATTAGCACCTTAGGAGCTACGTTCTCTGACAACCAACAGGGCTTGTGCAGCCTGCAGTGGGTTATGCCAGGGGCCCCATCTGGGCTGGCAGCAAGGAGGAGCAGGGTGCCCTGTCCCACCCTACGCAACCTGAACTGGGGGGTCCAAACCCCGAGGCTGCTGGAACAGATCCTTGGTTTGAGACACAGGGATGAACAAGGCTGCATATGGGACAGAAGATAATCCACACACCACCACTTCCCCTCCAGCTTGCACAAAGAACTCCTTCCCCTGTGCCCCATGCAGTCCCACTCGCTCACCCCTGGTGATGCATTGGTAATTTGCCACCTGCATGTTGGTACAAGCCAAGAAGCCAAGTAAGCCAACATTTGCTGATGGAGAAGAGTCACATGCTGAGAGAATGTCTGGGGAGCACCCAGACTGGTGTCAAACGAAGAGGTTTGCAAAGGGCATGGTGAAAGCTGGGGCAGGGACAGTGCAGTGCCCTTGGCCCCTCTGGGTCCCCCTCCAGATGGAGTCACCTCCCCCAGCTGGTGACAACCCCAAACCCAACCCTTGGGGCACACAACACTGCAGCCCCGCACAGAAGCCATGCTGGCCCCTGTAAGACCCCTGCCTAAACAGGCAGAGATGCAGATGCTTCACTCCAGAAGGTCAGCTCAGAGCCAAGGCTATAATCTCAGTGTCCAAATGAAGATGCTGCCCCTTGGCCATATGGTCCTGCCCCTGGCTTTATCCAATGTGGAGCAGTGGGTGATGGAAACCCCTAGATCGATCCTCACCAAAGCCCATGTCAAGCCTGCTATTGATTTCAGCAGGCACTGGATCAAACTCTCAGTCCCCAGACTTCATCCAGCCAAAATACACAAGTGATGCTGCTCAAATGCATCTGGGACGCTGCTTGGCTCCCTGCTAGAGATCGTGTTTGAGTGGTTGATTTAAGAGAAAATCAGCATTTTGCTGGATGAAGGCAGGAAGACCAATTTTTCTCTCTTCTCAGTAACTGTAAGTTCCACTTGCTCCCAAGCTGACCTAATAATTGTGATTCTAAATTAAATGTAAATGTATTGGCTGCTGGTAAAGGTCATTCCACAGAAAATGGCTATGTTTGCCTCTTCTTCAGATGCATGAATACTAAACATGTATAATTCACAGAATCATTAGCAGATAAAGATGTTTCCCACCTCTGCTCCCTAATCCTCACACAAACCCATTTTATATGTCAGCAGGCAAAATGAAAACTGCTCAGTTTTATTTAATGTCTATAGATCAGTCCATCTGCTATAAAAAAAAATGGCAAGTGCTCAGCATTGTTTAGGATTCAGCCCTCTGGAAATGAAATTCATGTTGTACTGGAGGCAGTAGGTTATCCTTTAGGGCTCTGTGCAATTGGCTCTTCTGCTCTGCCAGATTGTCACCTTACAAAGGATGGCTGGCTGTCCACTGCTAGATGTTGGACTTGGGAGAAGGGCTATGAAGCCTTCTCCAGACACCCTCTCAGGCGAATCAGGTCTAAGGAGGACCACATAGAAGACACAGATGACCTCTGGGGATTCCTGGGGTGAACTGGGTCATGCCATGCCTGTTCAGAGAGATCCTAAAACTGGGGATTATCGAAGAGGTGTTAGTGGCTTGGGTCTTCAAAGTCGATGAGAATCTTTCCACCGATGACAATGGATGCAGTAACAAGAACTGGAGAAGGAAAAACCACAACAGACAGCAGAAATTGGCCCTTGACAATGGGAGGAGGTGGCTGGGCGGCCATCAGGCCACTGCAGTGATTCACAGGGTCCCCAAAGAATCGAGCCTCTTGTAGTCTGAGAATGCCGCAAATTCCTCAGTTGTGCTTGGGAGCTGAAATTACTCGATATGCTAAGTTTCCCACACACACACACCTTTGCTGACTGATTGCAAACAATCTGCCACAGTCTGCTGGAACTGCCACGCTCTGGAGGCAGAATTAACAGTGGGTGATTGTGCCAACAGCGTGACTCTGCTCTCAAGGATCTGCCAATGGTTCTGAGCGTGGGGGGTCTCAAAGCAAACTCCCCTCCCTCCCTATCTGCAAGGATTTAAGGTAGAGCTTTAAAAAGAGCACAAGGGTAGGGACTGTCTCACGCCCAAAGAGCTGAGCCAGACCTGTGCTCTCAGGGCAGCAGTGCCACCTGTAATTTACCTCCCACAGTTTTGGGGTCTCTTGGATCTGCTCCCTCATCCCCATAGGATGCTCACTGCTGAAGCACACTGACCTGGGAAAGTACACAAAGGTCATCAGCACAATATATGCGGATGCAGCCCCATATCATCACAAAATTGGGTTGAAGATGGATACAGAAGCTGCTTTTTGCCTTTCCTGATCATCAGAGGCTTTTAAAGGTTTTGGGTCATCCAGTGTGGTGAGCCACAGCCACGCTTCCCACATCACCAAGCTCCAGAGCCCACGGGCAGCTCTGCTCAGGCTGAGGACAGGTTATGCATGGTGGGAAACAGGAGCACACCCCCTACAGATGAGATGCTACCAGCAAACAAAGGCTCAGGGAACACATCCAAAGCTGTATCGCAGCAGGTAGAGCTAGGCATGCTTCCCGACTCCAGCTCTCGCACTCATCACATCCTGATCCCAGCCCAGGCCATACTTGGATCTGCTCCCCATTCTATCTCTTAGGATTGTGCTCCACAAGGCTCAGAGAAAGACTGCTCCATCCCAAAAACCAGATCCAGCAGCCACATCAGCACACACCCTCTACTTACAGCAAGGGAATCACTCCAAACAGATAGTGGATGCTAGGCTCTGCCAGGCTTTGTTACTGGTCTTAATGACCCTGATCAGCCCCACCTGGGACACCCCAGCTCTATATAAGCTCCATCTCCCCCTTTTCCAGCTCTTAGGGAGTTGTAGGGCTTGGGCTGTTCTGCAGGGTTGGCCCCAGTATTGTTCTCACCACCACAGGCACCATCCTGTAGGGTTGAGCAGAGGGGTGGTGACAGCAGGTTCACCAAGTACAGTGATGTAACAGCTGACAGCAAGGATACAACACTAGTCTGAAACCGGGCATGATGGGCTGGAGATAAAGTCACTCACAACATGTGTCTGCAGTCCCCGGGAGACCAGTTAATAAGCCAGGACAGCAGAGGACAGGACACAAGCAGGACTTTTATCTGGGGTGGATGTTTGGGCTTCAGTGGGGCTCCTACCTCTCAGGCAGAGGGCTGGGGGTCCCAGGTGGTGCATCCAGGGTGCAGTAGGACTCGGCGCAGAGGTGGCTCTCATTGAGTTGTTGCTGCTTCTCCAAATATGGCTGTGTCTGTCCCAAGGGCTACATGTGATGAGGTGTCCTCTGTGTACTGAGGAAAAGCAAAGTCTTGGTGGGGTCTTGAGGTGGTCAGGTCCTCCTGGGTGCTTCTCAGAGGTGGTGAGGTGGTATTGTGATGTGGCGAGGCTGCAAGCGAGGGCTCCTTGGAGTCACAAAGCAGATGTTGTGGTCTCTGTCCTGCCTGAGCTGTTCTCCTTGCCCTGGCAGCATCTCCCAACACCGTGATGGAGGCTGGCAGGGCTTGGGCACAGCTCCCACAGGTTGTGCTGCTCCATTCCTCACATCCTTCAGCTGGCTGCGGAGGTACGGAGCAAGGAGGGAAGTTGGCAGCCCCTTTCTTGGAAGGTGTTCATTCATGCACTGACATGTTTATTTGCATAGAGACATTTTAGGCTTTTTTGTTGTTGGCTGACTTATTGTATGAGTTCTCAAAGCTGTGATATTGAATTATAAATTGAGACACTGTATCCATGAAAGATTGCTCTTTGACTATAGGCAGCATTATCGAATATGACAGTCACAATAAATGCAAGCTATAAAACCAAACTAAATATGCTCTACAATCCAAGATGTGCAAATCAAGCAAGTAGAAAAATAACCATAATATTTTTTTTTCCTACAAACGAATCCTGAACCTTGGGTGATGATTATGTTTAGCTTTATATCTTGGCTCCTTGGCAAAATACTCAGGCAGCAGATAATGAAATGACCTACTTTTGCTGTCTTTGTTCATGACAACACATAAATTAAGAATTATGCCCTTTCAAATTAAACTTACTGTTTTTGCAGAAATTAAAGTGTAAAGCGGGGCTGTGGTTGGAGGTGAGGTGGAAGGTGGGTGCTGGTCCAGCTTCTGCAGGGTCCCCCCTGTGCTGTGCTACTCTCCTGGGGCATGGGGCTGAGCACTGGGGTGGTCCTGGGCTGGTACCAGCCACCAGCTGGGTCTCCTCCTCCCAGCAGCTCATCTGACTTACGAGGCTTTACCTTCTGGTGAACTTCTGGAGGCCTCAGAGGCTAAGCAGTGCCATTTAGCTGATTATTTAAATAATGCTCTGGGTTTAACCTAAATGCTATCTCAAAAGCTACCATAAACGGGTGTCATTTAGAGCGAGCGCCCAGGGAGACCCTCCCTCTCGACGGGTTTTGTTTTGCCTCCAACTGCATCCGATGTGCAATGTGTTGTAATGCTTTCTGACTTGGTGACAGCAAAATAATGTTTGCTTTAATTGAATTTCAGATTGGAAGCACGGGCTGCAGCCTGCAGTGCTGGGAGGGGTTGTGGCTCTCCTTCAGAGGTGGGAGACTGCTGAGCTGGGGGGTCTGGTCTCCCAGCAAGGATGGAGGCAATATTGAGGGAAAGCACAATTATTTATTAGTGGTGTGTGTGGCCAGTGTTACCTTGGAATTGGCCAGCTGGGTCAGAGCAAGGTTGTTTAATTACGCTGTATAATCTTCCTTGGATGCCAAAGGTACGGAGCATGGTGGAGCACAGCCCAGCAGCGTGATGCTGGTGGCCCTGCAGCAGGGTACTGGCACGGGGCAAGGTGGACTGCCAAGGCCAGGATAGCTTCTGTCCTCTCCAGACACCACAGACAAATCTAATAGTCTGCAAAAGCCATTATGAAATCAAATTATGTATTTTCATAAGCAAGAGGCTAAATATAGTACTTGGAGCTTTCCGTTTCAGGGCCCTGCAGGCATGTTTTGAATCTGTGCATGCTGCAGCTGCAGGAGTGGGGCTGGGAGGGAGGGCAGGGTCCCTGGGGACCCGGCTGCCTGTCCTGGCTGCTATCCTCTCCTTGGCTGCTGATCCCAGAGACCATCCAGCCCCTCTTCCTAAAGGTCACTACTGGGATGGAGAGGTGATGGCTCTGGGTCTGTCTCCATCTCTGGCAGCAGGAACCTGGGGCAGGAAGAAGGGGGTTGTAGAGCAACGCACACCTGTGAGATGAGCAGGAGCGCATTAAGCACACCCATGCCCCTGTGCAACCCACCCCCCAGCTCCACACAGAGCCATTGCTCTCTGGCAGAAACCCTCTCTTAGCTTGCAAATGCTGGGCGAGCTGCATTGCCCCACACAGGGGCTTTGTTGGGCTCCCTGAGCCCTGCCCTGACAAGGGGCTGCTGCAAACAGCAGGAATTATGCTGGCT
>NW_010172443.1:33892-36103 GCF_000695765.1 Mesitornis unicolor
GATTCATCCGTGTATGCACCTTTGACATGTCCAGGCTTGGAACAGGTTTGTGCCACAGCTGCTGGAGCACTGCAGTGTGACAGGAGGCTGGGAGGCATTTGCACGGCTTTCTCCTAAATCACCGTGTCCTGGCACTCGCATTTCCCAGCTCGCTGCTGCTGAGTTCCCAAAGCTCCTGACTCCCACACATTGGCAGAAGGATTTGAGGCTCAGAGGAAGATCAGACCCATGCTGCCCAAGCCCTGGTTGTGCAGCAGGGATGAGTGGTGCTCGGAAGCAGAAAAGGACCCATCACAGACCCCCAAACCATCCCATAGTGACTCCCAATTGTGACCATAGCAAGGGCTCATTGTGCCCAACAGGGTTTGGGGATGCTGTACCTGTTTCAGACTGGCTTCAGGTTCTTGTGTGGATTGGGCAGGCATAACCCTTGCTCAGCAGAAGGGGAGGAGGAGTGTGGCAGACCCTTGGCTGCTGGGGTGAGATGCTGCACCCCCAGCCATGGGGCGAGCACGGCTGATGGTCGTGACCCCACACCAGTGGAACCTTCTCTATTGCCTCTTCAGCACCTTGCATGAGTGCTCTGCGTGTTCCTGGAGTTTCCCAGGATGTCCCTCAGTGTTGCTCCTGGTCCAGGTGTTGGATAGTCCTGTACACAGTGGCTCTGCTCCCTCCCCAGGCTGGCTCCTGCGTCCTGCTAGTTTTGAGAAGTGGCTGGCAGAGGCCCTTGTACTCCTTCCTTTCAGTCTGTTGTTTGCAGGTTCAGTGAGTAACTCCTGATGAGCTGTAATTCCTAAAATTAAATCCTTAAGATTACAAACCAGAGGCCTGAATTAATATTCCTGCAGTGTGGGGTGTTAACTCCTTCCGGGATGTCTCACCTGGTGGGCTGTGCCTCACCTGCAAGTCTTGCCCTCCTCCCACTGGTACCAGTACTGCTGTGACCAGTGAGAGCAGGATGGGATTCTCTTGGCTGGGACCTATACCCAGCTGAGGATGAACCTGTTGCCCTGGATCACAGCTGCTCTCCACACTGATCCCATATTTGAAAATGTCTTATTTGGGTCAGATTTTTTTTTCCAGTCAGATCTTCTGACAGTCTTTGCTCAATCTGGGCTGCCTAATTGGGGGCCCCTAATTCAGCTGAGCATGCTGCTAGCCTTATTGAAGCAGCTCTGGCCTTGTGGCTTGATTTTGCTCTTCCTTTTTGCAGTGGATTGATTTCCCTGCCAATGTGATCTCTCTCCACTGAAGTTCTCATCACCGCAAAGTTCAGGCTCCTCTTTGTTCTAATTATCGCTGTCTCCACACAAAGTGAATGAGGCAAATGCTCTGGTCTATTTTGAGGTGTAACTGAGATGATAAATCCTGCACAGCTGGGGAGGCTGCAGGAAGCTTCTGCTCAAAGGATCCTCGTTCCTTGCCTAGAATCAAAGGAGCAGCCAGTCTTTGGTGAGAACACCCAGGGAAGGCCATGTCTATCTGGCCAGGCTGTGCTCAGCAGGGAGCAGCATCCTTGTCCCCTGGCTGAGGCAGGAGCTGCTTTCTTTCCCCTGTGGAAAAAAATGGGATTTTCAAGCTACCCTAGGACTGTTCCTTGTCCTCCTATGTAACAGCAGCAGAAGATAAATCTGAGGCGATAAACAGAAAGAGCCAGCAGATCAATGTCTGGCTCAGAGACTGGTGCCACAGGCAAGACTTTGGGTTTTTTAATCATGGATCAATTTACACTTCTCCAGCTTTGGTGGCAACAGATGGGGTACGTCTATCTCAAAAGAGGAAAAGGTTCCTGGGACAAGAGTTAGAGGGGCTTATAGACAGGGCTTTAAACTAGATTTGAAGGGGGGAGAAGGGGAAGGGGATATAACACAACTGAGTAGAGATGAGCCTGTGGGTGAAGCACTGACATGTTTGGGATGATGCACTAGTGAGACTCTTTGAACTACTGTACCAGTGGAGGTAGGGGATGGAGTTCTTAGAGCAACCAAAGTGCAAGGGTCACTGACAGGTTAGTAACCATGGAAGCTCCTGAAAATGGTCTGGCAGAAGTTAGGACTTCTCCCTGTGAAAAGATTGCAGGGCCTTTAACCCAACTGAATTGTGTCTATACCGATACACACAGCATGGGCAATAAGCAGGAAGAACTGGAAGCTACTGTGCTTCGGAATAACTACGGTAGGGTAGCTATCACGGAAACATGGTGGAATGAGT
>NW_010172444.1:0-265 GCF_000695765.1 Mesitornis unicolor
GTCAAGGATATGTTCTTCATGATTCCCCTAAAGGAGGAGAACAAACTCCAATTTGCTTTCACTCAGGAGAGGATACAGTACACCTTTGATCGTCTCCCACAGGGGTATAAGCATTTTCCCACCATTGCCCATAATGCTTTGTCTACACTCCTGAACACTGTGAAAATGCCATCAGGTGTTCATATATATCAATATATTTATGATGTCCTGGTGGGCGGAGAGAACAAGGAACAGGTTGAGCAAGTGGTTATGGCTGGCAGTGGGG
>NW_010172444.1:307-1268 GCF_000695765.1 Mesitornis unicolor
TGAATGGTTCAGTGTTTTACCCACTCCTGAGAGTATTCAAAGTGACAATGGTTCACATTTTACAGCTGCAGTGGTTCAAGATTGGGCTCGAGGGGAAGGTTTTAAATGGGTGTGTCATACACCATATTACCCCCAAGCCAATGGAATCATTGAGCGGACTAACAGTCTGATTAAAAAACACAAATGTCTCACGACCCAATTGGGACACATGGCTTGCACAAGCAGTCCTTATCATTAATAATCATTGGGGAAATTACAGGAGCTTCAAAATCAGGGCATTCCACCCTTATAAACCAGTGGGCAATGATGCTATACCAGACATTGAAAAGAATAAGCTTCCATTAAAGATTAATGTGGGCCAGCCTGTCATGGTGAAACCACCTTCTGTTGGCATTGTGCCCATGACCCTGGCACAAGCCGCTTATATGCATGAGAAGCCCTAGATGAAAATGGAAAAACCCACCATATTAGTGCTCAGTGGATAATTCCTGATTTCTAACCCCAAAGCCTGGTTTCAAAGGACCAAGGCATACTTCTGTGTTTCCTTACAGGACAATAAAGGAGTGGAGTTCCCTGTTGCAGTGATGACAACAGTCAAGATGAACAGCAACATGGGATGCAGAATGTAGCTACATCCTCCAACCCACCAATGAGGCCACGGGGTGGAGTGTAAATGGCAATATACCATGCTACAGTCCTGGATTTGTTGACAGATGAGTGCAGTGTCTGCATTCCAGATTTATTGATGGCGCTTCAAGATGACCAATGTTTCAGAAGCTATTCTTGCTGGACTGTGGATTGGTGGGGTTGGTTACTGATTGGGTAAAGTTTTACCTGTTTGAATTTTCTCTTTTGGTTACCTACCTAGACTCCTACAATCTGATAATGATTGTGGTCATGATTGTTGTAATTTGCATCTTTATAAGATATATCGAGTTATTGATATCCCAACACAATTGTA
>NW_010172445.1:0-309 GCF_000695765.1 Mesitornis unicolor
CCCATCCCCATGTCCCCATATCCCATCCCCATGTCCCCACCTCCCCAATGTTCCTCAGTCCCCATATCCCATCTCCATGTCCCCACCTCCTAAATGTCCCCCAGTCCCCATCTTCCATCCCCACATCCCCATCTCCCATCCCCATGTCCCATCCCCACGTCCTCGTGTCCTTACCTCCCCAATATCCCCACCTCCCCAATGTCCCCCAGTCCCCACACCCCATCTCCATGTCCCCACCTCCTCAATGTCCCCCTGTCCCCATATCCCAACCCCATGTCCCATCCTCCTGTCCCCGTGTCCCCATATCCC
>NW_010172445.1:353-1120 GCF_000695765.1 Mesitornis unicolor
ACCCCATGTCCCACCCCATTGTCCCCCACATCCCACCTTGTCGGAGGCAGCCCCGAAGTAGGAGACGCGATACCAGGTGGCCACGAAAGCCCAGGTGGGCCGAGGAGCTGGGTCTGAGGGCGGCACGGCAGGGGCCAGCTCCTGGGCCAGGCGGGCCAGCAGCTCGGGGTCCCGGGTCTGCCGGTAGACGACGTCCCCCCCCAGCCTGGGCCCAGTACGGGGCCACGAAGGGGCGGTGGTCGTCCAATGGGAAGGGCTCGGGGGTGAACTCGGGGACCCCCGTCCCGAAGGACAGCACCCCGTTGTTGTTCACCTGCAGGAGGCAACCGTCAGCCCGTGGTGGCCCAAACGTGGTGGCCCTCAGCCGTGGTGGCCCCCAGTGATGGGTCTTCAGTCCATGGTAGCCCCAAACTCATGGTATCTCCAACCCATGGTGTCCTCAGTCCACGGTGTCACCCAACCCATGGTGTTACCACCCATAGTGTCTCCAGTCCATGTCATCTTCAACCATGGTGGCCTAAAGTCATGGTGTCTACAACCATGGTGGCCCAAACTCATGATGTCCCCAACCCATGGTGTCACCACGGTGTCTACAACCACGGTAGATGAAGCTCCTGAGGTCCCTAACCCATGGTGGACCGAGCTCATGGTGTCCCCAGTCCATAGTGTCACCATGGTGTCCCCACTCATGGTGTCCCCAACCACAGTGGCCCAAACTCATGATGTCCCCAACCCATGGTGTCACCACCCACAGTGTCACCAAACCA
>NW_010172445.1:1386-1644 GCF_000695765.1 Mesitornis unicolor
GTTTGCTCCAACCATGGTGTCTCCAATCCATGGTGTCCCCAACCACGGTGGCCCAAGCTCCTGATGTCCCCAACCCATGGTGGACCGAGCTCGTGGTGTCCCCACTCATGGTGTCCCCACGGTGTCTACACCCATGGTGTCCCCAACCATGGTGGCTCAAACTCATGGTGTCCCCAACCCATGGTGTCACCACTGTGTCTACAACCATGGTGGACCAAATCCATGACGTCCCCAACCCATGGTGTCACCATGGTGTCA
>NW_010172446.1:0-2833 GCF_000695765.1 Mesitornis unicolor
GGACCCATTTTTAGGGGTAGGAACCATTATTCAGGGTAGTAACTTTTGAGGTTAAGACCCATTTTTTAGGGTAGGACCCATTTTAAGAGGTAGGACCCATTATTTAAAGGGGGAACCTTTGTTCAGGGTAGGAACCATTGAGGGTAGGACCCATTTTTTAGGATAGGACCCCTTAACCATTCTTTAAAGCAGGAACCTTTGTTCAGGGGTAAGAACCATTGAGGGTAGGGCCCATTTTTCAGGGTAGGACCCATTTTGAGGAGTAGGAGCCATTTTTAAGGGGTAGGAACCATTGAAGGTAGGACCTTTTTAAGGGCAGGAACCAGTATTTAAAGAGGGAACCTTTGTTCAGGGTAGGAACCATTATTTAAAGAAGGAACCTTGTTCAGGGGTGGGAACCATTGAGGGTAGGACCTATTTTACGGGGTAGGAACCATTATCCAGGGTAGGAACCTTTGAGGTTAAGACCCATTTTTTAGGGTAGGACCCATTTTAAGGCGTAGGAACCATTATTTAAAGGGGGAACCTTTGTTCAGGGGTGGGAACCATTGAGGAGAGGACCCATCTTTTAGAAGTAGGATCCATTTTTAGGGGTAGGAACCATTATCCAAGATAGGAACCTTTGTTCAGGGTAGCACCCATTAAGGGTAGGAACCTTTCTGAACAGTAGGAACCATTTTAAGGGGTAGGAACCATTATTTAAAGGGGGAACCTTTGTTCAGGGGCAGGAACCATTGAGGGTAGGGCCCATTTTTAAGGTGTAGGACCCATTTTAAGGGGTAGGAACCATTATTTAAAGGGGGAACCTTTGTTCAGGGGCAGGAACCATTGAGGGTAGGGCCCATTTTTAAGGTGTAGGACCCATTTTAAGGGGTAGGAACCATTTTTAGGGGTAGGAACTTCTGTTCAATGGGTAGGAACCATTCTTAGGAATAGGAACCTTTTTGAAGAGTAGGAATCATTGAAGGTAGGAACCCTTTAAGGTGTAGGAACCATTTTTAGGAGTAGGAATCATTACTTAAAGGAGGAAACTTTGTTCAGGGTAAGAACCATTCAAGGTAGGACCTATTTTAAGGGGTAGGACACATTTTTAAGGGCAGGAGCCTTTGAGGGGTAGAACCCATTCTTAGCAGTAGGAACCTTTGAGGTTAGGACCCATTTTTTGGGGGTAGGAACCCTCGTTCGGGGCCACTGTGCTGGGGGGACCCTATTTTTTTTCTGGACAGAACCCACTTTTAGGGGTAGGACCCATTTTAAGGGGTAGGACTCTTTATTTAAAGGGGGAACCTTTGTTCAGGGTAGGAACCATTGAGGGTAGGACCCATTTTTTAGGAGTACGACCCATTTCGAGGAGTAGGAACCACTTTTAAGGGGTAGGAACCTTTGCTCAGGGGTAGGAACCATTGAGGGTAGGACCCATTTTCAGGGTAGGACCCATTAAGGGTAGCAACTTTTCTGAGGAGTAGGAACTATTTTGAGGGGTAGGAACCTTTGCTCAGGGTAGGAACCTTTGAGGTTAGGACCCATTTCTAGGGGTAGGAACCTTTGTTCAGGGTACAACCCATTTTGAGGGGTAGGACCCATTCTTAGGAGTAGGAACCTTTGTTTAGGGTAGGAACCTTTAAGCTTAAGACCCATTTTTCGGGGTAGGAACCTCTGTTCAGGGTAGGAACCTTTGAGATTAGGACCCATTTTGAGGAGTAGGACACATTTTTTGGAGAGCAGGAACCCTCATTCGGGGCCACGGTGCCGGGGGGACCCTATTTTTTGCCGGACAGGACCCATTTTTAGGGGTAGGACCCATTTTAAGGAGTAGGAACCTTTGTTCAGGGTAGGAACCTTTGAGATTAGGACCCATTTTGAGGAGTAGGACCCATTTTTAGGGGTAGGAACCACTCTTAAGAGTAGGAACCTTTGAGGCTAGGACCCATTTTGAGAGCTAGAACCCATTTTTAGGGGTAGGAACCCTTGTTCGGGGCCGCGGTGGCAGGGGGGACCCTATTTTTTGCCATACCACTCCTCATCCTTGTGTGCCAGGAAGAAGTCCTGCATCTGCTGGCGCCGGAAGTCGAGCTTGTACTCGTTGTAGCGCTTGACGGCCTCGGTCTCGTCCACGGCGTCGTCCAATGAGAGCAGGAACTCCTTGAAGCTCTTCAGCACCGGGGGGGCCATGCCCAGGTCCACCTCGGCGATGTTCCCCAGTCTGCTTGGGGGGCACGGGGAGGGGCGTGGGCACCCCCGAATTGGGGACGGACACGGCCGGAATTGGGGACGGACAGGGCTGGATTTGGGGGATAGGAACCTCAAAAATGGGGGATGAACAGGGATGGATTTGGGGAACGGACACCCCTGAAATTGGGGGAGGGGCACCCCCAAATTTGGGGACAGACACCCCCAGAATGGGAGGTGAACAGGGACAGATTTGGGGGACGGACACCCCCGGAATTGGGGGAGGGGAACCCCTGAAATTGGGGGAAGGGGGTCCCTGAATTTGGGGATGGACACCTCCAGAATGGGGGCTGGATGGGGCTGGATTTGGGGACGGACACAGCTGGAATTGGGGGATGGAAACCCCAAAAATGGGGGGACAGACAGGACCAGATTTGGGGGACGGACACCCCTGGAATTGGGGGAGGGGAACCCCCAAATTTGGGGACGGACACCCCCAGAATGGGAGGTGAACAGGGACGGATTTGGGGGACGGACACGCCTGGAATTGGGGGAGGGGAACCCCTGGACATAGAAGAAGGAAACCCCAAAATGGGGGATGGACAAGGCTGCATTTGGGGGATGGGAACCCCTCAATTTGGGGATGGACAGGGACGGATTTGGG
>NW_010172447.1:0-51229 GCF_000695765.1 Mesitornis unicolor
ACCGAGCGATTCTGTGTGTGTCTGTGTGTGTATGTGTGCATGCACATACTCTGGCCTGACACAGCTGGGTCCAGTGGTGGCTGAGTTTAAGCTGTTGGTGGAGATAGATTTAGCCTATGCTGACTCTGTCCTAGAGCAATTAATTTTATTCAGTTCCACAAATCCAGGAGGTGGTAACAGTTTAAGTCACCACAACTGTTTGCAAAGTGAGTTTATTTCAACACTGATTTAGGTTAAACCACACAAATGCACTGTTGCCACTTCATACAGATTCCTTAGACATGATGAAACGTAGCTGCGTCTGGTGCTGTTTTACTACAAGAGGACAAAATCTTGTGCTTTGTTAGTGCTGTGGGAAGTCACTCTGTATTTAGCTGCTCACCCTTTTTTGCCCCTCTCTGGAGTAGAGCCTGGCTGGCCTCCCTGGGGTTGTTCTGGCAGGAGGAGACTGCTGAGGGCTGAAATGAGTTAGCTGCATAAGTAAGCAAAGACTCAACAAAAAAGCTTCTTCCCTGTACCCCCTGTGTTGTCTGGCACTTCAATTATTTCAGTTAGAGTGAAGTAGTCTTTGTGGGTGGAGAGTGATCTTGTAGGTAGCTAGAAGCAGTCCCACAGACAACTTGGATACCAAGAAAGAGACAGTGTCCTGGGGGTTTATTCTGGGACTACTTGACCTGGTTTCAGGCAAGAGCTATCCTGTTTTTAGCATTTTTGGATTCAAGATCCATCAGAATGGGAGCAAGAAGGATGAAATGAATTTGGGAGAGATATCCTGAGAAGAAATACACTTTCATTTTTTTTTAAATTATTTTTTATTTTATTTTTTTGCAAAACACCAGTCTGCAGAAAGCCTACAATGTGATCTTCAGAACAAAATTAGCTCTTCTCTCACAAACTGTTAGGGATTCCTCCAGTTCCTTTTACAATTTAGGGCATCAGTTCATGAACATGCAATTGAACCATGAACGAAGCTGTGACTGTGCATTGTGCTGTGCAGTCAGTACCTGTTGGTATGTTTGTTGTGCTAGGTACTGTATTCTCTTCACCTGTGGTGAACAGGAGGTGGCTTCTTGAAAGAAAAAGAGGGGCATGCTTTCTTAAGCTTTTACCACAGGTAAAGACCAGGCACATTGGCATTGACCACTGAATCGTGAGGATGCCGTAAGCGTACACCACAGCTTACACCATGGGAGCATTTTTATCTACTGATAGCTTTAGTTTAATCGATTGTGTTATACAAGCTTAACCAAAATAAAATGTTTAATGCTGCCTCTCTCTGGCAGCCGGGTAAGGAGAGTGACTTATGGCATGTTTGAACTTTGCTTACTGCTAATAGTGATGCATTTATTTTTTTTTTTTTTACTTTGAGGGAGAATGCAAAGTTGTGGCAGAGCTCAGTGGGATGGTTCCAGTGGTTTAAGTCAGCATGTTCTTGTTATAGAAAACAGAGAGACAGTGGGATAAACTTTAAATCCTGCAGATGTTTAATGACAGGTTTCAGCAAAGTTACAAACGCCTCAACTATGTAGCACTATACCAGAGCCAGACACCATGGACAGTATGTTTCAAAGAAATATTTAGAAGTTGCTACTGGAAGCTAAACTTTGAAACATGTGAATTTATTCTTGAATGGATTCAGATTTGTTAAATGTCATGTGAACAGCCGCTGATTTCTTGAAGCTACTGTTAGTATGCCTTGATGGAGAAAATACTGTATAGATATGAGTTCACATATGAAAGAGGGATGCTGTTGCGTGCAGACAGGGCGAAGTACTACTGCTAGTTTCATGTGGCATTCTGCTCAATGCATGTTTCATCTTTTTATGTGAGTCTTAAATAAAAACTATTTGGATATTTCTCTTTCAGAATCGTAATGAAATAAAAAATGGAGCGATCCTTCGATTAACAACATCTCCGGTGAGTTATTGTGAAGATTTGATTAGTAAATCACTGTGAATTATATGTGTATTTTTAAGTTTTACCCACACTGTTTCCCATAGTCCCCCTGCAAAGGAGGATGGATGATGGTGTGGTCACAGGATGACTGTATGTGGTGTTCTCTTTTTCCGAGTTACGGAGGCAGGGATGGTATCTCTGAGTGGCATTTGGTGATAGGGATGGCACAACTGGGTGTTTTTAGTCTCTCACTTCTCTCACACTGGGAATGGCTTTCATGTCCAAGATACCACTCCTTCCCTGCTGGCATTGCAGCCTCACTGAAGTGCTCCTTTTCTGTCCCAGAGCTCAGAGCCAAGAGAAAAGGCTGAGAGCTCTGCTGGGCAGCTCAGGTCAGAGCCTTCCTGCTCTCTTGAGTTTCTAATGAGTGATCAGCAACTGTAGTGTTGAGATTTTACTGTTTGCATATTGTTTTTTTTCAACACCACGTCCTTGACAGCTCCTCAAAAAGCACGGCAGAGTTGCTGGTTGTCTTCTAATGGCCTGTTTTCCCGCTGAGTTGAGCAGTACTGTTGCCACATGCTGAAAGCCACTGTTAGTCCCAGAAGATGTATGTCTAAGGCAGCAGCAGTCCCATTTCCTTGCTGACATATGTAGTGTGCCATTAAAATGGTCTACCTCTTCATGGTGCTGTTTTGGCTTCTGCAGATTCAAAAGATTCTTATGGCCAGACTCAACCACCCTGTACTGCAGCTCATTTGAACAGGCAAGACAGAGCTGTGGGGGTTTAACTTTTGGCTTCTGTTAAAAGTGGGGTCAGTTGTGCCATAAAATGTGAAAACTTCTAGATAGAAGCCACACAGAGTCTATAGATACAGTTTTGGACAGATCACTTTTCAGCTAGTAGGGCCTAGGCTGAAATTAAAGAAATAGGGAGGTGTATGTTGTTCTGACTTCTCAGGTTCTCCAGACATTGTGTACGTTTCCTCTCCTATCTAGCCTACTTAACCTGATGGTGGCTTATATTGGACTTAGGAGATGACTGAATTTGTATGCAAGTTTGTGTATAAGTGGAAATTGAAGAAGCCAATGTGGGAACATATACATGTCTCAAGTTTTTTAATAAATGACTGTAATACTACTCTACAGGAGTGTAGCTTGTTAACAGAAAGGACTTCCAAGCAGCTGCCAGTTGGGCAAAGACAAGAGTTTTCTGTTATCCTTCATCATCTTTTTCAGTGGTTGTTATATACAGAGCTTTACAGTCATAAGAATAAACAACAGTTTAAGACCATGGCTCTGTCAGAGTCTTATGTGACTCCAGAGTCTCTTGCTGTATGTCTCCAGAACAGCCTTGTATATGGAGAAACCACTTGCTGCTGGAGTAAACCCCATTTGGTGAAACTTCCTCAGAAACAGCCCCAGCACCAGCTCTTCCTAACCTTTGGGACTTTTTAAGAACTAATTCTGACACCACTGAAGAAGGGCTATCTAATGCCCAGACTTGGGACCTCTGCTGCACCATGCAAAACTGAAGAGAGACCGTGCTGCAACTCATCTGTGGAAACGGCTGTCTGCATGTCTTCATGATCACTTGTGCAATTGGAAATGTGGCCTACAAACACAAAAGACCAATTTTGGATTTATAACACTTTCTTCCAATATCTATGGGCAGGAAGGTGGAGCTTTGCATAAGACTCTCTTCTACTTGTTCTGTTTATTTGGTGATTTGCCTTGTCAACCAAGACAGGGGTCCTTCAGATATTGAGGTACTGAAACCTACCAAGTTATGGACCACTCTGGCACTGGCCTGCAGTTATGAGTGACTTGGCCATCCTGTTATAAGGCCAGTCTACATTCTAGTCTTCAGTATTTATATTTATCCCTGAACCAGTGCTTATTTTCAGATTTTTTGATGTTCTAAAAAAGTTTGTGTTAACTTTTTCCCGGAATTGGAGAGGTAGCTTGGAAGGAGGTTTCCACAGACTGGATTGATTTTTGACTGTCAGATTACAGACTCTTTGTGTTCTCTAAATAAACATAAAGTTCTGCATGTTCCCGCCCTACAATAGTATCTTTGCTTTTAAGATACTGTTGAAGTGGTCATCACAGAAGTACCTAAAATAGACAGATTAAAGGCTTCCAAGCTGTGGTTTTTAGGCTGGTGACCCGCACAACACTTTTCGTTTACCCTGGAAAGTTAACAGGCCATCTGTTTCCATTTTTTCCTCTGAAATTCTGTATTAGAGCAACAGTAGTTGGAGGAGATAATGTGAAGAACAGGCTGCATGATATACTCCGACAAAATGGGAAAGATGCTTTCCTAGCTGCTAGAGCTGGGTGGGAAATGGTTTTCTCATCCTGTGAAAATATTAAGATTCTGAATTCACCTATACTCCCTTTTTTCTCTACCCTACATCAGTATAAAGCTGAAACTATATCCCCTTTTCCCCAGAAAATCATACCAAAATTGCTTTTTGAAGATGTGGGGAAGTTGGAAAAGAAGGAAAGGAAATTGGAGGCAAATTAAGAGGAGCTACGTACAGGTTATGCAGTATCTGGGATGTGTCCATGTAGTTCCAGAGAGGCCTGAGCTGCCTACTTCCTGGCTATTTTGGGCAGAAAACCCTCATGTCCTGAGCTTCATAAGCCTTTTGAGGAAACTTTTCTTCCTTGGAAGAGTTGAGAAGAATAGTTTTGGCCAGTCTGGAAGATTGCATGAATTTAAAATGCTTTTCTAGTTCTTAATTTTCATGCAACTTATTACCTTGACAGCCAGTAGTGTGGCCCTACCCATACACAGCTGCATATTGTGAGTCATTGAAAGTTGGGTGAGAAGGCTGAGAGATGATTTTTTTTTTTTAAGTTCATTAGCCTCAAATTGTGTATGGTTCATGTACCTGGAGCAGGTACTATTAAAGATTAAAATGAGGAAGAGGAAAGAAGATAGTTTTACCTATAATTAGTAAAACAGCATTTTTGGGTTGGCTTTTTTAAAATTAGGATTTCCAATCTGTCCCCCTAAATCTAAATGTTAAATATTTTCTCTCTTTTAATCTCTAATTTAGATTGTTTTGTGTGCATACATAGGGACCTTTCTCTGAAAAATCATAATTAATATTGCAAGGGTGAAACTGCAGTTATGGTGTGCTGCTAAATCCATTATAAATGCTCGCCTTCAGAGATTTACAGTGTGTCTATTTTAAACTTCTTTGAGTTAAAACTTTGCAAACGCCAGTCGTCAGGCCTGGTGGGAATTTGAACTGCCTCTTTGTTTCTGTAGGTCTGTTTGCTAAGTTTGTTCGATTCTCTGAAAGGCTGTTTTTTCTAAACAACGCTATTTTTTTCCCCTCTACAAACCACTCACCACACAGACACTCTGTTTCCTAGGTAACTTGAGTACAGATTGAATTTCTCTCATATTATCTTTGTTCCTATATCATCTTTCCTATTTATTTTTAACCTCGCCTATCATCTTTCTTAACCATTCTTTGTGCTATTGTGTGTTTTTGCAGTTTTCCATTACCTGTTTTCCCCCCTTGTCCATTTGCATTTCTGAAGGGACTCATCAGAAGTTTCTTATGCAACATTACTTTGTATTGGAACATGTGTGACAGTTGAAATGCCAGATTGCTGTTGTCTCTTTTGTGATACCCCTATTCCAGGGGATGGTGGGTTGATAAATGAGCTGTTCTTGCTCCAGACTGTGAGGCTGTTTCGTAAGGACAGCTGTGTCCTGCAATGCAGCAAGCAGAGTCCAGCCTTTTAGTGTGTGCAACTGCAGGATTCCTTCAGTCAGATCCTGCAGATCCTCAGTCAAATGACTTATCATTTGGCAAGGATGCTAAAATACTGGGAAAATTATACTGAAGGAACTGGCCTCTTAAATTTATTGGTTTTCAAACAGAACTGATTATTTGAGTACTTGCTGTTTGTTTGAAAGTAGCTTCTTGGGCACTTAAAAAACCCATGCCTTGCTCATGAACTATAAACCTTAAAGGTTGAGTCAGTGGCTGGCCTTTTCTAATGTGGTATTTATGGTGCCTGATCATTTGCTTTTGTTGCATGTTTTTCTTTGATCTCCTGGTTGGAGATGGGTTGAGTTCTTAAACCTGTAAGTTGTTTGTAGGCAGCTGTATTAGGATTTCTAGCATGAACAATCCTGTAAATAGGGTTGTTCATTAATAGTCATCATGGTGTTTTCCCTAAATGCTTTTACAGATGTGAGCAATTTTTATTTATGTGATCTACACAGATAATTAAGTGTAGAGGTTTTTTAAACCTATTTCTGCTTATGCATCTGAATCCTCTGTTTGATTAAAAGTTTGGGGATCGAATCTATTATCTTTGATCTACAATTGCTTTCATATGTGTTCAACTGTCTTAATGTTTCAGTAGAATTTCAGTAAATGTGTATTTGTAGGTCTAGCCTGTGATTGTGATTATGTTTATCATGTAATGGGAAGTTAGTTATTATTTGCCTTGTACCAGCAGCACTTACCATGGAAGTCAGTGAGCCAATTTTGTTTGTTTTCTCATAGTACAAGAGGAAGATTTGGAAAGTGGAGTTGGTTTTTGTCTTTTTATAGATAAAGGTTTAATCTCGTGGTTTCAGGTTTCCAAAGGCATATTCTGAATAGTGAGCAAAAAGGATTGTTTCAAAGGCAGCAAGAGGAAAATTTGCTTCTCAAACATTCATAAGTGGCTAGTGATTGCAAAAACTTATTTTAGGTATATTTACGTAATACTTATGGCTATGTATTTGTCATGCTTTTATCATTGATTTAGTACATGACTCTAGACATGCCCATTTTCCTGTTTCTCTGTTTCTGCCTTCTTAATTGTGCGTAGTGATTGTGTAGGACTGCTCTGTGTATTACGTTTGTACAGGGCTTTAGATGTAGGAATTGTGCTTGAGTATTAATGTAAAAATGTTAACAATTAATGTCCTAAATAATTAAAATGTCAGCTCGTTGCTTACCTGGCATCAGATGCCAATCAACCTTGCTGGGTCTGTTGAATCTGGTTTGCATATAATGATGGTTATGTAAGATAACCCCTCCTCCACTGCTTTCTGACGTATATGCCATTCTAGGTGAAGTGGCAGCAAGGAGCCAGGAAAAGGCAGCACCATGGTGTTTCAACACTGAGTGATTTAAATTAAACCACAGAAGCTGACCTGTTTGGTTAATACAAAACTGTATTGGGTAGTTACTGATGGTCTGTGTGCTCTTTTCCTAGCAGAACATTGAACCATGTGACAAACTTACCAACAGGGAAGACCAAAATACTCGTATTTTACTTTATTTGCTTTTTGTGAAGGATAAGGAAGAAAACTGTTTACATAATGGCAAAACAGCAATTTAAATTAATGGCCCAAATTTCTTCCGTAGCACATTGTTTGATACTGGTTGCATTTGGAATCTGTGTCCTCCCTCCATGCTCGCTGTGTTGTGTATTCTGTACAGAAACCCTGTGTACGTCTGGGTATTAAGTTGCTTTCAAAGTTTGCACAAAGTATTCAGTGGCAAAGAAATGATAATTTGATCACTAGAATCCCTTGTTAGGATGATCTTGGGATTCCTAACCTCCAAGTGGCTATTTGAGTCTCTAAGCAAGTCACATCTTGGATTTAGGTCATTAGTTTTCCTTTTAAGCTGACAATCCCATCAAGCTGCTCCTTTTAAGCACTGCTCCTCGCTAAGGGCAACCTTTCTGGCTGTCCTTGGAGCAACTCATTTAAGACTAGACATGCAGCTTATGCCTCTTGACAGCCTTTTGAAATGCTGGGGCTTCAACAGCACACGTTTTACAAGCTTTCCATCTTCCTTCCTAAACAGGAGAGCAGTTAATGCTGTCTTTCATTTACTTGAACAGCTGTATTTCTGTTAATTCCCTCATAAAAGTTCTCAGTTGGGCAGGTTTTATATATTTATTTATTCTTACCTGAATGATATTTTGGTATGGGCAGAGACATGGCAGCTCGCTCAGCTGTTGCTTTAATGAGCTGTGCTCTCTGTCCATCCACTGATGGATTTTAAATCATTAAAATAGCTCCCTGGTAAGCCCTCGGAGCATATTTCATCTGAGTTTCATTTTTAAATGCAGTCGTAAGTGAGCTGTACATTCCATAAGCACGTATGAGTGCTATGGCAACAAGAACTCGGAGGCTTGGGATAGCGGTGTGGTATTCACTGAAGCAACATTTTCACCCATCGGGCTCTTGTGATGACAACAGCCAGTGTTACTTTTGGCCATGTTTCCAGTGAGACACGTACCAGCACTGTTGCTGAGACAAATATTTGTTTGTCCCTTTAATCAAGTTCTGCTCTGCCATTATCAGTCCTTTTCTGATAAGAAGGACTGAGATTTATTGGATGCAGTGTCTTGCAAAACTTATTTAAAATAGAAAAGTCATCTGTGTAGAAGCTTTGCTATGGGGCATTAACATTGGCATAGCCAGATAAAGCCTGTGATGTTAGTAAGCTCTCTTTTATGTGCTTTAGCTGGGACTGAACCACTTTGATATCAGAGAGACATTGCTTTATAGATGTTTTTGTGCTCTGTAGAGGGGACCAAGCTGTCTCTGATCTAAGTTTATCTTTTGGTTTTAGTGTGGTGAATTTCAAAGCTCTCACTGACTTCAGAGGAAGGAGGATTAATGCATCTCTGTCAATAGATTGGTCCCGCTCATGCTGCTGTTCTGCAGTATAGGTGAGCTGGTAAAGCACATCCCTGTTTTGGTCAGAGGTAGGGTCAGCTGTTTCCATGCTTGGCATTGATTCGCATGAAATGGAAGTCTAACTGGGATGGCAGCAGCAGTTCATCAGCCCCGGGTGTTTATGCTGGGAGCAGGAATTTCTCCCCTAAAGGAAGAGTGAGCTTGACCATTAGCAATCTGTGTGCGAAGATGAGTCATTGTTTGCACAGCAGTTGTAGATGTGATGTGTAGGGATTTAGAGGAGGATGTTTTCCTGGCTCTACTTACATGTTCTTTTTTGCTTGCTGCTGTGTTGCACAGGCGATTGCAGTCCTCATCTATTTGGCCACAGCTCTGCTGCCCCAGTTCTGCCCACTCAGTCTTACTGGTTGAGCAGCTCAGGAGAACTGCTCGGTCACACTGAACCAGGTGTTTTGTTCATCTTTACTGCTTGTTTCATTTTCACTGAGTCCAGGAGCTTTCAGAGGAAAAGCTGGAAAAACTGTGTCCATCAATAGGCAGATAGTGGGAGTGGTAACTTCCCAGAACCATGGTACATGAAAAAAGTCATGTGCTCATATGTTAATGACCTTAAGGTTAAATTTGAACAACCATTCCCAAAAGTCAGGGGAAAGGCAGCTGCCATGGCAGTATTGAAGATTTTCCAAAGTGTTTCTTTTCTGAGGTGGGCAGGAATTCAGATGTTGCCCAGATGTTGTTCTGAGAAAGAGTAATGTTTTGGGGATGCTTTGCATCTGAGTCTTCTTGAGTTGTTATGACGGGGCTTCTAGAGTAGAAACGGTTCAATGGAGGAGGTCTTTTGGTGAGGTAGGAGTTGGGTGTTGAACAGTTTAGGTGATAGTAGTGCTTGCTCTGAATTTTTGTAGCTCATTATACAAAAGTACTTTAGCAAAGCTTCCTTCACCTGCTCTGAGAAAGGGAAAAGGTTGGAGGAAGTATTCTGTGGTTATCCTGGGAGTGAGAAGTTAGTGGGATTTAATTTTACTACTTCCACATGCTTTGACAAATTATTTAGCCTACCAGCTGCTTAAGTTTGAGAGAATTTTCTTTCAGTACCGTTTGGTCAGACATTGCCATTATAGAGAGACTGTATAAGCCTTGTTTCTCCATTACAACTCAAACCTATTGGTAGAGTGGATAACATGGGGTGGTAGAAAGACCTTTTGGATGACAGGAGTCTGGCTTTTTATAGGTAATATAACTGCTATGGCTGCACCACCCAGTACTTAAGGCATAGAAAAGCTCAGGACTAAAGATATTCTGTTTCTTTTTAATGTTGCCTTAACCGAAGATGTTAAGCACAGTCTCATTAACTAGAAGATATTTCATCCCCACACATGCTTCTCACAACGTAAGTTCTGGCCAAAAGCTGACTGGAGACGGTACATTAGCTTTTACTTGTAAAAATGGGAAGCAGAAAACCTTGCTGATCTTGGAGGATATTTCACAAACATTAATAAATTAAGTGTTCAAGCAGTCATAGTTATGTGGATAGGAAGCTGTATCTGTAACAACACTCTGGTGTTTTGTTCCTATATTCCATGTTTAAATGTTCTCTTACACTAAAAGTGTCTACTATCGCAGAATCTTGGTCTGCAGAGATGACCATCTCTGTAAAGAGTATATTCATTACTTGAACAGAAAAGGAATTGTCTGTCAGCACAGCCTGTTCTTCTATTTTTCTTCTCCAGCTGAGAAAGAATAAGCATAATCTCAGAGAAAATAACTCTCAGCAGAATTTACCATTATTTTGGTTTCCTAATGACACACTGCTTCTCATTCAGATTTCATTTGGTGCAAGTAAGAAATGAATTTTAGGTAATTGAATTTTGCAAGTAACTGTATGTAGTGAGGAGATTATTTTTCTAAGAAAAGTATTACCTAGCAAGCTGTTATCTGAAGCTTTTGTGTATTGTGTTCAGGTAAGCGAAAGCATCACATTGAAATCGTGAGATGTATTTGTATGACTAAAGAGAGAGACAATTTAATATGCATTATTTAAATATCCCTTTAGCGTTTTATCATTAGTGTTCATTTTAGATTTTACCACCTCATCCTGTATTTGAAGCAGTAATGGGCAGAATAGCCTAATATGTGTGGATATTGAGCTTACATAAAGACATATGAGTGATAATATCATAGTATTATGTGGGAAGTAATTATTCCTATGCTCCTTGTAAGAGAGTATGGTAATTTTTGAATTGGTTGTAAACAAAAGGAAGAGGGGGAGGAAGGAGCAGAAGACCTGAAGTTGGTCTCTACTGATATAACCTGATTAGAACAGTGTACAGTCTTCATTGTTAAAGGTCACGAGAAGTGCATAAATGGAGTAAGAGTTGACAGGAAGAAAGTGCTGCCACTGTTACACTGAGATTGTCTGATGCAATTCGGTTTATTTTCATTTCTACTTTTATTGATGTGGCATATAAGCTCTTCAAGCCAAAGACTCTTCTGTAATGCTTACATTTTGCCTGAGACAATGGGACACACATATTATAATTCTGCAGCAATCCAAATAATTATAGGTAATAATGGAGTAATATATGAGTAATACAAATTACTTTCTTATAAGTATATGTGAGCTACTTGATTATTTCTGAGCATGCACATGTTAAGTATCGTTGGTATTAACCATGGCCATTGTTCCTGTTTGTGCTAATGTTATATTAATTATTGCCATTTTAATGAAAGCTTTTTTGTTGTTTTCTGGTTTGTGTGTTTTTTTTCTCTTTCAGGCTCAAAATGCACAGCAGCTGCACGAGAGGATCCAGTCTTCTAGTATGGATGCAAAGTTAGAAGCACTGAAAGACTTAGCCAACTATTCACGGGATGTTACGTTTGCCCAAGAATTTATAAACCTAGATGGCATTTCCCTCCTAACACAAATGGTTGAAAGTGGCACAGAGTAAGTATTCTGCTTAAATCGTTGATAGTGTATTTAAAGGCTGATATTTAAGTGATGTCATCTGAAAACTGGGTTTTAAATTTCATATTGCTGAGAACATGTGGAGGGAAACCCAGGTCTTACTTTATTTCCTTTTTTATTGTTTTAATTCTGGCTGTGTTTTTTCAAATGACTGTGGCATTTTGACATAAAATTGAAAGCTGACTTCTGAAAATACATTTGTTCTTTACCAGAACACCTTACGAGTTTTCACCATTGGTGAAATTCGGGACCATAGTCTTGAGTAAGTGTCTGCTGGCTTCATGAGAAGGGTACTACAGAAAGTATCAACTGGGTTGTTGCACTATTAAATTATGTTCTGACAGTTACTACTTCAAGTAGGCTTTTGCTCTCAAGCAACAGTAGGGGTTAAAGCAAAAGTAGTAAGTGAGCTTTGAAACAGAACACAAATTGTCTCTGACAGTCCCATTCAAGAGGTACTGGGAATTTTCCACAGAAAAATTAAGTACTTTTTAGAATCCAGTAGTTCTTAGATTGGGAAATGTAAAATATGATCTCATTGATCCCTGCCTGTTGTGTGGTCAATGGTTTATTGGATTTTTAATCCCTATTGCCTAATTCCAGCTATATTCTGCATTTCCAATAGCTCATGGTTTCATCTTCAGTGTTTTGGGGTTATGGTCTTTATTTTTTGCAGTGGTGTGGTCTGTAGCACATATTATGCCACTTTAAAACAAACAAACAAAAACCTGAACCAAACGAACAAACCCCCAAAATGTGTCTAGTTATCAAATTTGTCAACTTGTCTTGTGTTCATATAATATTTGTTGTTTAGGGACCAAATTAATTTTAAAAACGAAGACAGGTTGAAGTAGATGTAAACATATGCACATGGTTACTGTACTAATTAAAAAAACATATTAAATGGGCAGGCTCACATGTGCCTATGAAGATCAGAAAGTGAGCAAATTAAAAGTCATTGCTTCTAATTTATTTTGTCATTAATTTACCTAAGTTAAATGGTTTAAGTTACTCCACTGCAGAAGGTATTTAAACTAAAGCACTTTATTTTCTATTGAAACAGTCAGGGAATGTTCACATTTTTACAAGCATTTCATTTAGCTGCATCAATGCTAAAGAAAGTGCCCTCCTCAACCCTCAGATGTGTTTGTAGTACTGTTTTGTAGCTGTGGGATGGGCCAAGCTGTAGCAGACTGGTCTGGATTAAAAATAACTATTTGGGAGGGAAACTACTTAAGCCAGCGCCACTGTTGAAAGAACTGCTCAGCAAGTTACACCCTAGTAGTAATTCCTGGCTGAGGGTATAGGTTTTCAAACCACACAGTAGGCTTGTAGACTGGACATGTGGGACATGTGAGCAGAGTCTATTGCTTTTTTTAATTAAGTGGCTTGCATTTGGAGGGATTTCAGATTTTTCTTATTTGATGTGTCACCAAAGATGCATTGATCGATCTACCTGTCTAATCTGTTTATCAGTGTTTCTGCCTGTGGGGAGAAACGCTATCTGGTTTGGGCATTGAACAAAGACTCAGTCTGTAGGAGTTTCCAGCAGCTTCACGTGTTGATGAACTCTCAATACTCACTGCACTCATCTTGGTGTTTTGCAGCTTCTGAGAGGGTCTGCGGGTCAGGTTTTTCCAAGTCTGGTTTTGCAAAGGGAGTTGTAAAGCATCTGTGCTATGCTGTACATGCCTTTCTGTTTTTAATACTGTACATCACTGCACATAAGTGCAAATTTAACAGAACCTGAGATTTAATAAAAGAGCAAGTCCTAATATATGCAGCCTTAGCAGCCTAAGCCTGCCATGGTGCTGCTGCTTTCCTCTCTCGTCCAACTTTAGGCTATTGACCCTGTCATCCCTCTTCAGGGTCTGTCACTCATTGCTATTTCAGCACACTCAGCCAAAATACAAACTGTCAGAAGAAGCTTGTTTGTTTGTTTTGGTTTGTTTTTTGACTTTATTACTACAACAAAACAGCTACCTGAAATGGTCTGTGAGCGAACAAGGTGTGTGTTGGAGGTGAAGAAGGGTAGTATGTGGAGGAGAGAGTGGGACAAGGACAGCCAGACATTTGAGTACCCTAGGCTGTCAAGGAAAAACAGGAGTCAGCCAATTGTCCTCTTGTGTTCTCTGTTTCTGTTTTTGCCTGGACCCTCTGCGACAGCATTCGAGGTCCCACAAGATGCTCACTGAGCAGGCAAAGCAAGCTGAAGGCCTCCTTGCCATTAGCTCCCATCCTGGGCTGCACACCCTCTGCAGTGTGGCCTTGTGGGTTGTGCTGCTGATCAGGTCACCAAAATGCTTCAAACCAAAGAGCTCTTTTCCCCTGCCTCAGTACCTGCTGCTTTCTTTTCCCCAGTGGTATTTTAAACTCTGATCATAGATGGACCTACCCGAAAAATTATAGTAGCATTACAAAACAGGGGCATTTTAGAAGGCAATATATTCTGTAAAGATACCTTTAAGGTATTTCTTAGCTGTGGAGTTATCTTACCCACCTTTGAGCTACTGCTGTTGAGCCAGCCTTGCTTGAATGAGGCCATGACTCAGCCATACAGCTGAGAACCCTAATGGCTTGGTGCTGCTTAGAGATGGTCCAGCTCTCTGCCCTCTTCTCCCATTCCTTGCGTGTTAATCCCTGCTCTAAGCCCAGTCCTGCTTCCTTCTTCGAGCTGGTTCTGGTGCCTGGATGCTTCACAAATCCACTCCAGCTTCTTAACTTGATTGCGAAGTATCCACTTCTGTTTCACTGTGTTCTTCTGCTCAGTCTGGGACTTGAAGAAGCAAGAGAGGAAGTGGGCATGAGTGGATGCAGAAAGCAGAAAAGACCCTTTTTGTGGCAGCGGACCATTATGTGGGCCTCGGTGCATCATTGAGCCACAGCCTGAGAGCGCTCATGTGAAATAGCGTGAGAGTGGCTGTGTCTGCTCTTGTATTGCTACCTGGAGACTGACACTAAGACTTTGAGGGGGTCAGAGGGGATGGGACATACCCTATGGGGTGGCTGCTGCTGCTCTGCAAGGAGCCCTTCTGCATGTTTTCCCAGCTGCCCGGGTGTTAATGTGGCTGAGGACAGCCCTGCATCAGTAAGCTCAGGCTGAGTGGCGCCTCTGTTCATGGTGTGGTGCAGCTGTGCTAGAAATCGATGAATTTTGTTAATTCAAGCTTTATTCTCTATTTTCCCCAAAGGGGCAGACAGCACTCATTAAAAGTACCGTCATGCTCAGTGTAAGGTTGCTCTGAGGTTTTCTCTGCACGTGGAACTCCTATTAGGGCAGCTCTTAAGTTATAATTTGAGTGTGTAATTAAGTTTTAGTGGGCAGCCTCTGGAAAGCAAGACTCCAGCTTTTTATATAACTTCCACCAAGGAAGAGGCCTATGCTTTATTTATAGTTGGCTTGCTTTACTGTGCTACTTACTCATTATTTCAGTGAAGCTGATGACTGTAAAAGTATAGTGACCAGAGTAAGAAAATGTAAATTCCTGGGTTTCTAGTTACATCTGGTTCGTTTTGCTGGTGATGAAAAGAAGTGGTAATAGAAAAAGCTGACAAGAACTAACAATTTCCTAGTTAATTTTCCATATGCTATATTCCTGAATATTGAAGAAAAATAGAATGCATTAGACAGTAGGCTTTCCAGTTTCTTGTTGTTAATATAGCTTAGAAAATAATTAATCGAGGGAGGGTTTTTTTTTTTACTTTCCATATGTTTTCAAAAGTGGTTTTAATACTATGTGCAATTAATATAATTTGGGCCAGATCTCCTTGAGTGCCTGCTGCTTAGAGCAAATGAACTGTGGACATGGTGTGGTATGCTGGGACAAAGCCATAGGGCTTGGTGGTAGGCAGATTGTAGGGTGCATGGGGCCCTCATGGAGCTGAGAGCGCATCTTGTCAATTTGATTATTTATATTTATATCAGCAGAGATGCAAGATGTCTTAGAAACTGTCCACATGTGTCTCAATCCTCTTGATTGAGATGGCTCATCTTTGTTTTTCCTTCAGGCTTATTCTTGCTTCTGTAGCATGCTGAGTCCCTTATTAACTAAAGAAAAGAAAAAAGGAAGAAGAAGAAGATGGTTTAGTGTTTATTTGTATGGTTTGGGTGACGTATAAATTATAGCAGAGACTGCAAGACAAGTTAGATCATGAAGAACTAGTAAATGCTGATTGCATTTTGTAATTATCCATGATGTCCAATCGTTTCTCAGACTCTGCATCTGCATCACCAAAGGGGGTGTGCGTGTGCATGGTTATTTTCTTTTTCAGAGCCTTTGCAGAAGAAGATTTCTATAACACTTCTAGTGCCAATTTTTTGTCTGAAGCTCAGTTTGTGCCTAGTCATGGGGAGCTGAATATACAATCTGTCTGGTTGGATGTACAGGCAATGTAAAAGGGAAGTGTAAGGTTGTTCTGCTTCCCCTTGCAGCCCTGAGTGCCATGCCCTAAAATGAGGCAGGAGAGTAATGCTGGAAGGTCCTGGTTACCATGATCACTGATGAAAAATGTGTTCAGGAGCTAAACTGAAAGAAGTGTTCATGTCTCCTTGCCTACCCTATCTGTGGTAATGTACTTCACTCATTCATAGCTATATTCCATAGTCTAGCCCACAATTAATATTTCAGAAAGTCATGGCTGTATAGACAGTTGTTCTGATGTAGCAAAAGATTGATAAAGATGTGGTGGGATTTTTTCGTGGTGTATCAGAAGAGTCGTGTGACTAGGACTGGCTCTGAGCCTTCCGTAAAAGGAAAAAAATCCCTCATAGTCCCTTATAAAGTAAGAAAAGGAAAATGTAAGTCACAAGCCATAAATACTGAAAGACCGAAGAGTTAATAAAAGGAATCTAAATTTATTTTTGTCACTACCAGTAATAATAATGATCTCATGACTGGGAGGAAAAGGAGGAAGGCCTATGCAGAATTTTCAGTATTTTTTATTGGCATTATCACTGTCTCTGTCACTTGTCGTTTGGCTGAAATAACATAAAATTTTTCCAAAGAACAGAGAATATGCTAAGCTTAGCTGTCTTGACAGTAACCAGAATTGTTTCTGCTGCTGTTGAGAAGGTTGTTGCTCAGAGGTCTGCTTTGTCGATGTGGCTGTGGTGAGCAGCTTTATTGCAGTACAGCTGTGACACTGAAGCACACCAGTCGGTGCTGCTCGGCGATGGTTGCAGATAGCCTGGTTTTAATTTTAAGGGAGTTGTAATTGCGTAGGGCACAGGTTGGAGAGAAAAACTTTCTTTGAATTGGGATGGTTGTTAAATTTTATCATCTTCCCACTGGACATAATGAATGCAGCTAGATCAGGTTCATATAACCTTTGAAATAAATGTGTATTTGTATGTTTTCTGCCTCTCAATTAAGAGAAGTCTTCTGTTGAATGCATGCAGTTGCAGAGTTGGCTGCTGTACAGCTGGAAGTCTCTGAGGCGGCAATTGTGCATGCTTTAAGGACAAATTGTATTGTTCAGTGAAATTCTAGCTCTTTGCTTGTCTTACAGAGATAATACTGTGTACCAGCCCAGTGGAAAACTGAAGACAGATTGGTTTGGAGTTATTCCGACTTCAACATGCTTTTTGGGACAGTTGCTCACATACCTGCTAATGGTTTTTTTCCATTCCAGTCTGATGAGTATTTCAGTGGTGCTGAAAAAACACTTAAGCAGCCCCTGTTCACAGCCACTTGTTCCTGTCCTGTGTCATCTGAAGAGTTGTGCCAGTACTGTTTGCAGCAAGCTGGGCTGGAAAACTGCTGGAGATGATTAAAAGTGACAATAAAGGCTGCTTTGAATACAATATTCCTTAACCCAATTCAGTTCCCTGATTGAGCTCACAGTCTTGCCCTAGAAAACAGTTGTGCAAGCACAACTCATTGGGTAAATGGAAAATTAATTTTCAGAAGATATGAACAGTGCTGAGCTAGGAGGTCTTTGCCACTAAATAAAGTAGTCTTTTCTTCTGTCCTTCTGGCAACTTCAGGCTGTGTAGTACCTGCTCCCTCTCTTGGCCAGCTCCAGTGCTCATCTCACTCCTCAGTGAGGCAATTCACTTTGCTAATCTGGCAGAAAATAAGTCAGCCGATGGAGAGAGGAAAATAATTTGTATTTTTGACAGCACTGGGCTGTTAGACAGGCTCAGCCATTCCTGTGAAGCTTCACCTGGAAGCATAGATTACTTAATCTGACATTGCTGCCAAAATCAATTCTTGTCCAACAAGGGATTTATGCAGTCTTCATTTTTTAGAGCTTCCATAATGTCGGGAGATGGTGACTACTCTCTATGAGGCAAGAATCCAGAAGAGTATATAAAATCAGGTTATCCAGTTGTACCACTATGAAGATGGTTAATGGCAAGCGGATAAGCAAAGGGCTGCAGCCCAATGTTTCTGTGCCATTCTCATAAAGGAGGAAAGTAGGGTAGGTTTTCTTTGTGGGTGGATTTTTTTGTGGTTGGCTTATTTTTCTCCTTGCTTGCTCTCATTTGGGTTTATTTCCCCATCAGCCTTCAAGCTTGGATTCCACCTTCTCTCCATGCACGCGCGAGCACATTTTTTTCTATATCGTGATCAATGCCATATACATAGCACATGCTCTTTTTTTAGATAAAATATAAATAAATAATTTAAAAAATGGCACACGCTATTTTTTAGATAGTTCAATTTTCAGATGAGCCCTATCAAAGGTCACATCTTTGGAGAGAAGGGAGAGAGTTGCTGCTCCTTGTACTCCCCTCATCCTAAATGCCTTTTTTCTAGGGTTGTTTTCCTTACTTTGCCTGTGCTTAAGAATATTAGCATTTAAATGACCCCTGCTAAATGGTGATATCAACACTTTGTTGACAGGAACAGGGAAGTCGAGAGGAGTGAGTTTTACTGGGATTTGTTTGGCAGCCACTTTTGTAAAATGTAATAAAAAGAGTAATTCCAACAGATATATATTTCTAAATGTTCTTCAGAGTACCAAGCTGGACAAAACTTTTTTCTTTTTTTTCTTTTTTTTTTTCCTCCATACAATAATGTAATATTTGAGGAACCAGCAGAAATAAGAAGAGCTTAGCATCTCCCATTTCAGTAGCTTTCCAGGATGTTTTTGTCTCTTGGACCATCGTGGCTGTGGGTTGTTGTAGTGGCTGTGAGGGGTGGGAGTGCTGCTGCATAACTTAATAGTAATTTTGCAAATTTCATCCCAATAATTTATTGATACCTTCCAGCCAGAGTGTTTCCCAGTCTTCATTTATATGTCATAGCCGCACCTGATACAGACAAAAGCTGGAAATACGTACTCCTGTGTATCTGTCTTGTCATATTTTTAAACACTGCCTGTTATCCAGAATGTGAGCTATCCTTGTGTTTTCTCGAAAAGCAGTGGCCAAATTTCAATTTAAAGTAATTCATCCATCATTCCGTTGGTTTTTCTGTGGAGGAGGAAGATTTTGTGAACATCTTCCACCTTTGCCAATGGCCCTTTCCAGGGCCTTCCTGCATGAAAAGCTTTTATCTTCCGTGATATTTTTATCCTTCTCTGCACGTCTTTAATGAGTGCGGGCGCAGAAACATTGGTTATGACGATGTGGTGTGACTGCTTCAGTTCTTGGCATCACTAAGTCCAGTGGGTCCGTAATGCGATGATATTTTAGTTGTTCCCCCCAGTGCAGCCAAGCCCTTACAGTGCACTGTGTGTTACCCCAGCTGGGGTTTGTATTTGGGGTGTCTTTGGTCCTTGTGCAGTGGTTTTTGCACATGAACAGGTAGGAGTTGATCTGGTTGGGTCCTTCCTAACCTGGTCTCCGCTGGAAGCTGCTCGTGATGTAACCTGCAGTATTTGAGCAAGTATTAAGTCTGTATGGCTTGGGGAAGTCCTAAGGGAGCTGCTGCTCCTTAGAATTCAGCTGGAAATGTATCACAAAGTTCCTCTGAGGCCAAAGAGGGAACATATTATGGTAGCAAAATGTCTAAACCGTTAACTTGTCGTTAGTGTTTATTTTGCGTTGTGTTGGCCTTTGTTATGAGATTTCTCCCTGTATAAAAATTGCTGCCTGTTTTTGTCTTTCGCCACTGTAGTATCTGAACCTTTCAAAAACGCTATTTAATTTACCCTTATAATGTTTGTATTTTGGCCATGGTTTTGTTCCCATCTGTGCAAGTACAATTTTTTTTTTCTAAAGATAAATATAACTATTGAGCTAACTTCACTGCCTACATCAGTAAGGCTTTCAGCATTTTCGACAATACTTGTGGTAACTCGCCAAGGAAGCGTTTTAGAGAACTGTCTGGTTGCTACCACAAAGTCAAACCTCCAGAAGAAACAGCAGTTGTGTGTATATATAGAAAGAGGAAAGCTGATGGAGGTGGCAGACTCTACTTGTTCCTTTCCAGGCTGACCTGCTGGAAGAGTCGGCTTGACTGCTCCTTCAGTGATAACTTCATCATGGTGAACATGAAAGGAACTCTTGTTCATGCCAGGTCCTTCTCTGTTAGGTCTTTTGTTCCATGATGGGATCAAAATAACATGCACTACTTTAGATAACAGCCTCCACCTGTTCAGTGGTAAAAGTCTATCTGTAATCATCCTGTACCATGTTGCTGCAACATTTGATGCCCTTGATTGATTCCTGCTCTTATTACACTTTCAAAAGCAACAAAGAGTAGTAGAAATTGTTTGGTCTAATGTTGTCTTTCAAGTCAAAATTTGCTGTCTTCCTGTTGCTTCACTGGAAAAGTCCTATATGTTTCAATTATTTCTCCATGTTACTCTAAATTTGTATTTTCTTTTACATTACATTTTTTACATTGCACATTTTCTGACCGCAAGTTAACTGCCAGCTAACTCAAGATGGGTAAGAGTTGTGTAAATGCTAAGAGAGTTGCTTTCTAAATGTTTCGCTTTAGGGCTCAGATGTTTGTTCTTTAATTCCTGGGCTCAATCATGGAGAAAATGCACCTGATTATAGCCTGTTGTGAAAAAATCTCTGGCAAAACTGAGCCTGCCCTTTTGAAGTGCTACCAGTTTGCAAACACCGCACTTCTTTCTCTTTAATGTCAGACAGACGCAGCACCAGTTTTAAGTTTACTTGCTGCTTAGCCAAAGCCAGCACCTGGATGAAAAACAGCTGCTTTAAAAACTGGGCTCAGAAGGATGCTATGAAATTTTGCTGGCATGTCCTGCGTAAGGTTGCTTGGATCCATGTGCATTTGAGAGATGAGAAAACCTGTTTGTGGTGGTGGTTGTTCTTGTTAGGGTTTAGCAGCCTGCCGCAGCAAGGAAGCACACTGCAGGAGCACAGGAGTGACATTCTGCTGACGTGTGGATCTCCTACTGTGGGAAGTGCTTTGAACTTTTCTGCTCCTAAAAGCATGTTGAAGGCAATTTTCTCCCCTTTTTAAGGCTGACAGGCATATCCTGATCATCAGGATGCTTTTTGTTTGCTTATTACAACTGGCTACACTGATAGCTGCTGTGACATAAAAGAACCAAAGCCATGAAATCGAAGAACAAAATCTTGTCACTGTTCTAATTTGAGCTGGGCTGTAGCCCAATATGTGCTTGGTAAACTGTGCCATCATTATCTTTTGGACATGAGTATTGCAGCTTGCAGCTAGCAGTGAAGGCTTTCAAACCACTGTTCCTGTGATGTACATTCTGTGTTTTCTCCCCTGATGGTTACACTAGCCAGCCCAAAAGCTGCCTTCCCTGATACTGGTCGCTCTTGAAAAGCATCTATACATAAGACTCATGCGGTCTCCGTAGAAAGCACAACATGACTTAGGCATAAACAGAATGAAAAATGCAAGGTGGAAGGAGTTAATGCTGTACCAAAGGGGATAAAAACCACGATCAAATGTAGCCAAATTCTGGGAGAGAGTTGAATCAGCGGTTGGAGAGCTTGGAGCCCTAGAGCTGTTGTGGGCTGAATGGCAGCGAGTGCAAAGGGAAAGACCTGGGGAGAAGGGGACAGGAAGGAAGGAGTGACCTCTTTGTTCTCCTTTTGAGCAGTAATCTGGCCAGTGTGGAGCTGCAGCCAACCCTCTATATGAAAACTGTGAAACAGATTTAGGAGACACAAGAAGGGGTTAAGCAGGAGATGGATACTTTTTGTTTTGGTTTGGTTTGTTTAAGTGTTGTTTTAAAAATAAGTTATTTATCTTGGATGCCATTTTTGCCGTGTATAGTCTCTTTCTTCAGCTTGCCTAGTAGCATAATCAGCAGTTCTGAAGCCAGTTATTAGCAAGAGGATGACGTGCAAATGGTGATTAGTGGGCTACAGCTTTCAAATGCACTTATTATTTGCCTCCCCTCTTCTTCCCCCTTAATATTTGGCTTCCAGTTTCCTGAATATAGTAATATAATGCCATACCTTCTGGTTCACCGATGAGACACAACGGTGTATATCTTGGAGGAAAAATAGGAAATGCCTAAATAAAAAAAAATTATGGGGTATGTTAAAACTCTCGCTGCAACTAGGAACCAAGTGTTGGGAAGGATCACACTGAAGGTTGGGTGTGTAGCTTGGCCTCTTAAAATCTGAACCAATAAGTGACATTCGTAAGCAGGTCCTTGTCTTTCTTGGTTGATTCAGCATCTTAGGTCTGGGCATGTCCATCGAGGTGTGAATTTTAAAGGCAAAAGAACTACGGGTGAGCTTATGCATTCTGTTGGAATAAGACTGCTGCACTGTATTTGTGTGTCATGGAGCTGGTGCAAGATGGTTTAGAGTTGTTGAGTAAATGCAGCTCTGGTTAAAAAGCCAGGGCAAATTCTTTGCCTCCCTTTGAAGTCAACAGAAATCTTGTCCCTGACTTCAGAAAGTCAGAATTTTGGTGTGTGTTGGATCTAGGTACACAACAACTTACAACTGTGCTGACAACTCTGGTGTCTGTATTAGTGATGAAGACTGGAAGTAAATAAGGGCGTTCTACAAGCAATGGAGCAACGAGAGAGACAGAAAATGCTTAATGTGTAAACCATTATTGTTTTGTACCAAAGGCTTCTTTTATGGAAGTACTTAACTAATTTAGGATGCCTAGACATGCTTTAATGGTCAAAAGAAACAAGTGTTAGAGAGATCTGATCTATTTCCCCTATCAACTGTCGTCTTTTTTTGTAATAGAAGTTAACATAAGTATTCTGAACAAATATTTGAAATTAATTTTGAATGTTCTTTACCAGTTACTGAACTGTTTCTGTTCACAGCAAATTGTTAGCAATTTACTGCCTCTCATTGTGTGTCTGTCTTTAAATTTTATGAACCAAGTATGGGTGTGGGGGAGGCGTATGAATGCACAGGTAAATAAGAGTACAGATGTTTTAAAGTGTGTCTCCTCACGTGCAAGTTTTAATTTTGCAGACGATATCAGAAATTGCAGAAGATAATGAAGCCCTGGTAAGAACCCAATTAGATCATCACCTTGCACACTGCCTCTTTTGCATGACTGAGTTCAGGCCCTTGCGCTAATCTTTATACGTAACTACAACTGTGCATATTCGTTCAGCAAGTCTTCAGCCTTCTCTGTTTTCTGCTCTTTGATGCCTGTTCAAATTTTCTGATGAAGCCTTTTTTGCTTTGCTTGTGGAGTGAGTGCTTCATTTCTGTACCTTCTGCAGGGGCTTCTGCTTCTTTCTGAAGTAAAGCTTTTGTTTTTTTTAAAATTTAAGCAAACAAACTATTTCCCCACCTTCCCTAATTCTCCTCACAGATTTATCTGGTTTACATGGTTGATAGTAGGCAATTTTAACTGTTGATGCTAGTAAGATGAAAATAAAAGTCATTGTGCCAGTTTGAATTCCTATTATTTGCTAGTCCCAGGTAATGCTAATTGTTGCAGATAACTGCATAAAGAAAAACATAGAGTAAAGGGCCTTGTATCAGAAAGTTAAGGAACATGCTTATTGCCCTAATGATTTTGAATGGAACTCTTTTGTGTGCTTCAAGTTAAGCACAGGCTTCATAGACTTTGATAAATTGAGACCCCAAGAGATACTCTGGTATCTCGATTAGCTTCCAAATTTGATGTCTAAAACCCAAGGAAGCGAAGGAATAATTAATCCATTAACCATATGTCTGTCACTCTGGGAGCTTGATGTGGTTTGTCATGCAGGAAATGCAGTTTCCTATCTGAATCCATGCTAGAATATACTTTCACAAATCTGCTGAAAACCAAGTTCTGAAACATTTATTTTTAAATCATTGCTTAATAAATAAATTAGACAGTAAGAATAAATCTGGCAGGAAACTGAAATCATTCCTCTGCATTCACTTTCTCAACCTAATACAAAGTAACTTGTTTCATAATAGAAAAGTTTAGATTCTGAGGAAAATTATTAAAATGATATGAAGCTTTCAGAATTCTTGGCAGCATCACCCCTGCTGAGACAAGATACCTCCTGTGCATTTAGATGGTGGTTTTTTCCTCACTGCTGTGAAAATAGTTCTTTGTGGAAGAATAGTTACACTAAGCCCCTCTCTGCTTCCAAATTCTGTTATCCAGTAGGCTTCTTTACATTAAATTATGTGATTGGCCTCAAGACAGTACTAAAATACTGACTTAGAGTTGCATTGCACCCTGACGGTTAGGACCCGATCATACTGATGATCTGAATTAGGTTTGTTTTTTTTTTAACACCATTTAGTTTTGTTTACTCATGGGAACAAGGCATTACTCACTTTAGGAGGATTCTAATTGATCCGTGTAGATATGGCACATCAGTGGATACAGTAATAAAGTGTGACTCAAGGTTATTCTAGCTTTGGAAATTAAATCCTGCCAGTAGAAGCTTCAATTTACATCAGAGTACACAGTTCAATGTTTTGATTTCTATCAGTAGTACATTTAATGATACAATTAAAATAGCACATTCTTGAGTTTGGGACTTGTACTAACAAAGATACCAGAGCCATTGATCAGGATGTGAAACCGATAGTTCTGGAAGCTGACCTGTTGGTACCTTTTGAAAGTAAAGTGTATCCACTAGTGCTCTACGAGTGTCGAACATCCTGACTCTTTTTCACCCATGTATTAGTGGGAAAAGGTCCAATGAAAGAAGAACTATAAAAAATCCTCAGAGCTTGATATAGTGAACTAAACTAAACTTTAAAAGTTTGCAACCTCCACCAGCTGTCTTCTTGACTAAAGAAACTTAGAGAAATCAAATGCTAATTAAAAAAAAAAGTACTTTTGGTTTACAGGATGACATATTTCATGAAGTGCCAGTATTTAATTTTATCTTTGGTAGCTTGCGCATGCTGACTCGATTAAAACCTGATTTTCACAGAGCTCTCTCCACTGAAGGAAGTTATTCTAAAACGTGAGTTTCGTTTTCTGTCTTTTCAGTTTTAGAGGTTCCCATTCTGTTTTTGAATTTTATCTATCCCATGTTGGCTAATACTTGGAGTTAAAAAAAATAATCCCTTAAAACAGCTCTATTAATTTGAGCTTTGCATTGCAGTACTGAATTGTAGTCTAACCATGCTGATTGGAGAGTGATTCCTGTGTAGTTAGCTATTCCCAGTCTTTTAAGAAAAGCTGGTCCATTTAAGGAAATTACCGTGAAATGAACAAAAGCAGGAATTTGAAAGATGAGGAATAAGAGAAGAGGTAACTCTAATCACATCTTCATGAAGAACCAGTGTGTAATAGTTCCTCTGGGCTAGTTTCCCATGCAGACAAATGCTTAATGCACTCAAAGCGGATTTAGTCATACTCTATAATAGAAGTATCTACACCTGGATTTATTCAAGAATAGTTACAGTTCTGTTTAAAATTCACACCTTGTTTTCTTTAATCAGAGTCAGTTTTCAAGCTTAGAGAAGCCCTTATACCAGGGGTGCAAAGCTATTTCAGGTTTTTGGAACACAAGTGATTTGAAATCAGTAGGGCTAATCCCTTGTAAAGAGCAGTGAAACTGTACCGCAAAGAAATATTTCAGTGTTACTTGGCTTGATGCAAAACAAAAACCAACCAAAAAACCCCTGTGTCAATTGCAGTGTAGCAGTTAGGTACATTTTCTGTAATCATGTAGAAAAACGAGGGCAGTCACCCTGCAGATTGTTCAGCCATTTTCAACTGTACAGAGCAAGTACCAAGTGGGTGTGAATTGCTCCTAGTTTGATTTGATGATGGTTTAGCTTCACCCTTGGAAAGGTTACTTGAACGAACAAGGCAGTGTGGAAGCAATGAAGAGGAGCCATAGCAATAAAAAAGGTACTTGTTCACATTGTGCTCGCAAAGCATCCTGCTGCATCATCAGTCTTTGTTTTAGACTTAGTGAGGTTCCTGCCTCTATGGCTCTTCCAGAGCTCTTGTCCTCAGATGATTAGTTATATTCTGCTGCCCTGTTTAAATTTATTCATGGCCATTTATCCTTGACAACTCTTAACTTAAAAAGCTGTTAATACTCTTTGATGTTGACCTCATTGATGGCAGGCCTTTCAGCTGCCCAGTATTAGGCTGTGAGCACAGTTGCTGAATGATAAGGGATTTAAAGTTAACTGTTTCCTTAACTCCTGCATTCAGTAGTAGGTTGCTACTCTCTTGCTTCCTCCTGCCCAGTTGTAGTTGTTTTTTTGCTGTCTTCCCTTTGCACAATTAGGGATCAGCTTTGGTTCTCTTTTGCCCGTGAGAAGTGGCTTGTGTAAAGATGTGCTTTCTTTGGCTTCTAGTCTTAACGGGCTAGTGGCTGTATCCTGGTTGTAACAAACAACAGTTAACTTCCAGGTTCTTCTATGAAAATTTTGTTATATACAACATGAGACAGTCAACCTAGCATTATAAAAGCTTATATTCCTTTTTTGCTACTGTTATCTGATGACAGGTGAGCCTAACTAATTATCTCCATTTAAAGAGTCATTTGAACAGCTGAATATTTTTGCCTCCTCAATAAAAATAAAATGTTCATTTTGGTTTGTGTGTTAAACGTAGATTGAGATTTATTTTTTTTTCCCCAAAACATCCAGGGGATTTAGGTGCTTAAGTCCCATTAATTTATTAATTAATCAGGCTTTGACCTGATATTTCTCTGAAACCTAGAGATGTGAAATGCAGCTTTTGACTTGCACTGCAGTCAGGTTTCTCGGAGAGGTTGAGGTGCACAGGCTGTGGATCAGAGCGTGGCCATCCATCCAGGCTGGAGCTGCTCATGCTGTCACAGCAGATGGTGTTATAGACCGCAGCTTTTTCTGCTTCTGAGGCTTTTTATGGGTGAGGAGGTGCTTCACGACCAGCTCTCCTATCATCCCAACCATGGTTAGAAGAGGGGAGTTAGACCTCAGAGAATGGGGAAACTTCATCATCTTTGCCAGCATAAGGTGTCCTCATGGAGCCCTAAAGAGCATTCTGGAGTGGTTGTACAAGGAGCTTGAATGATAGCGTAGGTCATTCAAATGTCAGCGTTAGTGAGATATAAAATTGCGCTTACACAGTGCATTTTCTGATCGTTTTTCCCTTCTTGCTGCAATGACACACATTGAAAAGCACCTTCATCAGGAATTACATAAAACTGTTAAGTCATTTTGCCAGAGCAGTGAGAGTTTGATATTTACAGAACTGTTGTGCCTTGTGCTGTGGGTTAGTCTAAAAAGACTTTATGAAGAAAGAGGCCCCATCATTTTTCAAACTTTTTGTATAACTAAAATGCTGACTCACTGAGATTTCTAGTTAAAACAGCTCCTACTATATATTTTCTAAGATTATGACTTTTGTAAACAAACTTTGATTCCCTTGAATTTTCTAGCATCTATTCTGTCTACCGCTCTTAATAGTGTGAGTGTGGCTGTGCATGTGTGTCTTGAAATGGAAGTCTATTTCTACCTATCTGCTTGTGTTTAAACACAAAACAATGAATCACCACCACTCTCTTCCCCCTCCAGATACTTTAATCCTTATCTTGCTCTAGTTACCCTGGAGATTGCTTTCATCTCTGGCTGTGCTATTCCTAATGCTTATCCTTTAAGCCTGGCTTTTGACTTTTGCAGTGCCACTTAAGAGAATACATGTGTGTGCAGGTGCATATGTATAGCTATATATTTTAAAAATACATGCTATGTATGTATGCGTGATGCTGCGTAATATAGAGAGCTGGAGTATCTCTTGCTGCTTGATTAGTCCCAGTGTCATACCTCTTCACACTCATCATTACTTGAAGCAGTGTCGCTGGAGTGACACCTGGTGGGGTGTCCACACATTTGAAGTAAAAAATACTTTTGCCAGGTTCTCAAACTCTTGTATAGTTTTTACATCTACTAAAACATGCGTTAATGCCACTATTTTCAGCTCTGTTAACCCTGTATCTGCTCCAAAGCTGTGGAGGAGGCTGGGTTAATTGGCAGGATTAATCAATAGTTTTGGTGAGAAGAAGAAATGAGACTGTTGGATATAAAGGAATTAAACTAACCTGAACTGCAGCCACTGATATTCTGAAGATGAATATATGAATAAACTGTATGCAGGTTTAATACAGTTTAAATTATCCTTCTAAACCATACCTATTGTTAATGGGGGTTAGCTTTCATGTACAATTAGTTTATAGAGGAATATTTGTGTACTAAATACAAGTTAATTGACTAAATTTTTAAACAATATATGAGAAAGTCTAGGGGAGATAAATTGTTGAATTTAATGCTGGGAGAAATACTTTAATCTACTTTTCTACCTATATGGCCTGTCTTTTTGTAATTTTTTTTTTATTTGGATCTAATTTAGTCTAGCTTCTTAAAAATACCAGAATTTCATATATTTGTGGAAGTGTTCTGTCATGATGATGCATGAGAATTTAGTTAAAGTTTTTAGAAGGAAGCCTTTCCTTGGGGTGCCGTTTTATTTTTGGATTCACAAATAACCATTTCATGCAGAAGGAATGGATTAGGAAAGAAAAAGGACTGGAGCTGATTAAATTTCCTGCAGAGTTTTATTGTTGTCTTGTTATGAAATCCTTGGTTATTTGGAATGCTAATGATGACATCTTAAATCTAATTTAATTCTTAAGAGTTGCAGTATTAAAAAGCAAGCAAACAAAACTCAATCTCCCTGCCCCCCAAAATAAAATAAAAAACTTCCAGAGCGTGTATTTGCTGAACAAAATATTCCTTGCAAAATTACAGTGGATTTTTAAGACACTGTATTTTTCATGTTTGCTCTTTGGTGTAGCTTTTTCATTTTTTTCATAAATAATTAAAGCTACAGTGAACACCCTTACTGTGGAAGAGGAAGGTCTGCGTTGGGGTTTTTTTTGGGTTTACTTACAAAATTTCAAGAATGACAAATTCCTTTTTAGTGAAGGGCACCTGTGGAGTTTTGATGAACAGGAGCTCCTATCTTAAATGACGGGGCCACTAAAGGCTGTGTCTCACCAATCAGAAATCCTTAAATGGCAGACTCTATCAAACACAGTAAACTTACTATTGGAGCTGCACATTGAAAGTGATTTTGTGCCTTATTCCTCTGTACGGTGGTACATGTCTTCCATCTGAAGGGATGTTCACTTAACTGTGATAGTGGGATAGTAGGGGAGCAAATCACACAACAGGAATTACCAATTACATAGCTTCACTGTGGCTATAACATTAGACTCAGATTTTCTGCATACTGAGCATTGTAATTCCAACATGACAGAGTTGGGTTTTTTTAATCTTATCTTTTTATTAGGTAAGCTGTTGCATTAAAATCAGTGGGACTGCTCACGCTGTTTAGATTGATTGTGTGCTTATGCTTGCTAATGGCTTAGTGGCAGAGCACCTTGCAGGCGGTTTGGCATGCGCTTAAAAGTAATAACGCTGCTTCGTTTCAGGCTCTCTGCACTGCTGCCTATATGGAGTAGTTACCTCGCTGAATGGCTTCATTGAAATCATTATGGCTACTGACTGCTGCCCTGACTATATATAGCAATGAAGCTAATCTTTACAAGCTGATTTTTAACATGGAAAATGCCTATGCAGCTGGTCAGGTTAGAGCACATTCTTTATGTTGAGTTTAAACCTGTTTCATTTTACTTGAGTTAATACAAAGATGTATTGAATCTCAAATTTACTAGTGTAAATTTACAGGTGTAAAATGCAGTGTAGTGGCCTGCAAACCCTAAACAATTTGAGCTGCATGCTTGGATAAACTATGGGAACTTGGCAATTTGCTTGACATGGTTGATAACAAAAGGAGCTAAATCTTCAGGTTCAAAGAAAGAAATTGAGGTGTTAACTATTGGAAATTGCTGCTCAGTTGAAAATCTCTTCTGGTGCATTTTTAAGATACCTTAGCTTCCTTGTAAGAAAAGGAACAAACAATCCACTCACTTTCCCCTAGTCTGCTTGATGCAGAGGGTACCAAAATGTGGCACCTCCCTAAGCTGCTAAGAAGCAGCTAGCTTCTTTTCTTCTGTTAGATGTAAAGCTCTGAATTTAAAAGACAACTTTAATTTGGACTATCTGATTTCCTTGAACATTGCATGTGGTATTCTCCTGGGTGTTAGTTCTTCTCTTACACAATTGCTTTCTTGCAGGTGACTATTCTTGATGTCTATGCTAAATTGTTTTGGAGTCTATTTGTTGCACGGCCTCTCTTGCTCCTCTGCTACCTCTTAGTCCATAATTGGCTTCATTTTCCTGCCTTTCTGAAAGCTTCCTGCTGCTTTATGCCCTCGGTGATTGCCCTGCTGCATTACTGGTAAATGTTGTCATGACTCCTGTCTCTTGCAGCTTTGGAGATATGTTGTCCTTTACACTGACTGCATTTGTTGAGCTGATGGATCATGGGATTGTATCGTGGGATACATTCTCTGTGGCGTTCATTAAAAAGGTAAATTTGTAATCAGTGCTATGTGTTTTATATTGGTTTGCGTCGACATTTTAAAATTTTTGAGGTGAGTTGTGGGCATTCTTTTCTAGATACATTAATTTAGGTCATTGGTCAAAAAAGGTACGTGAAAATGGGATTAAAGTGCTATTTCAAATTATAAATACTTGTAGCTGCAGGATCTGACCCAATTTCTACTGAAATCAATGGGAGGGAAATGGGATCAACACTGTTTTAGGCTTGTTATGCAAGAAATTGCTTGCTCAATTGCAGCGTGACCTCCTTGTGTAGTTAATCGCTTAGTTAAAGCAAAAATTACTGTTTTGGTATAATGAAAATTAAAATGAGTAATACCATATTTCTTCAAACAAAACCAGTACTGAAATGTTTCTGCTGGGGTTATGGGAGGAAGAGTTAGTTTACAAATTGGAATTAAGCTGATATCTACTAAGTTTATCCACTTGAACTCTGGCCTCCTGAATCGTGCAGCTGAGGTCTGTGGTTTTGAAACACATCTTTCCATGAACTACAACATTTCTTCTTTTCTTGCATGTAGGAGGTACACAAAAGCAGCAGAAGCACGGGAGTGCAGAGATTTAACGGACTTCAGAAAAAACTATTTGTTACTGATTTAACCATTTTTATTTACTGTGTGGAAAGAGCCCACACCTCTTTACAATGTATTTTAAAACCAGATTGAGCTTATGTAAAAGTGCACTTGTACAAGTTTGAGAGATGTCAGAGTTGCTTCACTAAAATGATAGCAGGAGCAGTAATGGAACTAATATAACCCCTGGCAAAGATCTCTTTGTTCTAACAAAATGTGTCAGAGCACAGACTTCTAATTTAAATTTGGTTTAGAGCATTGCTGCCACCAAAGGAATTTTACTTTGTTGCCAAAAGTGAAAGAAGAAACAATCATGAAAAGAGTATTAGATTTTGAAACTGTTTCAGTTATTAAAAACGATGGATGCAATTTGTCAGAAAAATTAGTATAATTGGTCTGCTTTTTGGGCTCTTCTTTTTTTGCTAATCTTGCAGGCTAGCTAGATTATGATCATGATTATTATTATCTTTATGACAAAGAAAATAATACACCTGTTTTTAACTGACTTCGTGAGTCACGAGGTCAAGCCCAGAAAACCTTATTTGCTGGGAGAGCCTACTGAGAAGTGTATGAAGAAACTTGCTAAAACAAGTTTAAATCAATTTACTTTGTTAGTCACTCAGAATTATTGTCATTGTCCAGCCCTATCAACATCTTAGGCCCTGTGGGTTGTATGGTAACTACAGAAGAAAGGTTGTGTGCATCCCTGTTAATGGCTCATCTCTTCTGTCTGTTACTTCCATAGGTTTCCCTGGACAGTGACCCAATTTAAAAAAAAAACAACACCCCCCCCCACCCCAAAAAAAAAAAACAACCAACAAAACCAACCCCAAAACATTCTCATAAAGTACCTCTACAAATCAAAACTGGAAAGTAAAAACCAAGAGTGAAACTGGTGGATAAGAAGGGGATCAATAAGAAGAACCATATTGGAAAGAGTCACAGATGTGCCCTGACCTGCCATGCAATTGGGAGCCAGAACAGCAGAGCCCTCAGTGGGGCTCTCTGGGCACGGGGCAAACCTAAAGGAGCCCCTTTGGACCTTGCCTCTCTGGCAGCAATCTGATGCTTAATTCTCATTTGTTTCTCTGACCTTGGCTTTTGACAGCCCACTTGAGGTTGCTCATGGGCTGGCTCAAGTGGTTGGCAGGATGGAAGAGGGAGCTGATAAGTTTCTGATAGCTGACAGGGAACTTCGCAATCCTTCAAGTGCTTCTGCCCTTTAATGTTAATTGGAAGCCAAAGTGAATTAATCTGAACTTTTTTCTTGGATAGTTGTCTAACTTAAAATTCTGAAGCTGGAGGAGACCTCAAGGGGAACCTCTAACTGCTGCTCCTGACTAACTGCTTGGTGGTGGATGCAGTCTCCCTCCCATCCTTTGGGTACATAAAGACTGCTGTTCCAACTGCTGCAAATATGAATTGACACTTTCAAGGAGAGCTTTGTTATCTTAAGGGAAAATAGGATAATCTAAAAAAACTTCTGTATAATATGTAAGATTCTCTCAAGTCCTTTTTCTTGCTCATGACAATAGAGTTTATTTTTAGCTCCCATAGTTGCCTAAAGGATTTGGATGCCCAGTTCTTAGAAAATGTCATGGTAACTGGGTATCAAAATACAGTCTACAAATTTGGTCCCCCTATCTTTAGTTCCTGCAAGAGGAGAAATAAAGTTCGTAGTGCTGGTTGAGATAGTTAAAAATAGATCTTAGAATTACTTGTATAATTACTGTTTCATAACTGTGTGATGCAGAGCCTTAACCTTGAGGAATTGTTTACTCTGCCTTCTAAAAAGTACTGTGCAGGAAAAGGGAGTGGCAGCGGAGAAGATATCTCTGTGTCTCACAACTGTCAGTTCTTTTTTCTGTAGTTGAGTGCAACTCTAGTTCATTACTTAAAATTAGATGCACAATTGAAAATTTTCCTATGCAATAGGAGATGACAGAGAACAAAACTTTTGTAAAATTTTTCTTTACATTTCTGACATCAAAATGGTCCAGGCAAATGACAAATGAACACACCACTGCTCAGAAAATCGTATCTGTTTTCTGCGCTGTTCTTTCCCTGTGTGATTTTTTTTTTTATTTTGTTTGTGGCTTTTTTTATTTCTTCTGAGTTTCAGTTTTTGAATTCTCTCCTGTGCTTTAAGTGCTTTTGAAACAGGAAGAGAACTGAGATGATGTTGTTTAGTTTGCCGTATGTTTCTTATCTACCCTTGCTTTACATGGTTAGCTCCTGTTTCACCAGAGCACTGAGACTGAATACATAAAGGCATTCTGATTCCTAATTTCCCTTGAAATCGACTGGAATTTAAGCACCCAGCCACTTCTTTTGTATGTGGCTATATATGTCCCAATGGGGCTATGCAGATATTAAGGTTTACAAGTGTTTTGCTGAACTAATAGTTTTATCCTTAATGCAATGCACCCATGTAAAAGGTTTTCCTGTGGAGTTGCAAAGAAATGAAGTTGCTTATTTCTGGAGGAGAGGTTGTGTTTCTATGAGCTTGAATTGTTTTTATCATTAGAATTTTTGATAAATGGGTGCAGGATTAGTTTTAGATGTTGAAAACCCTCCCTGCATGTGGTGCTCAGTAAGCGGACAACAGCAGATAACACAGATTTGAACTCTTGTTGATTGATACTTGTCCCTTTTCAAGAAGGGTATTTTTTTTTCCACATTCAGAACTTCAAGTATGGTAATAGAATTTCTTTTTAATCTAATTCTGCTGCCTCTGGAACTAGCATGCCTTATTTATCAGGATAGACTAGCCTGTTATTTTTGGCCAGACTTCATGCTTCAGCAAAGTGGTCATGAATATACATAGCAGATGTTTTGCATGTATGTTCTGAGTGGTATGTCAGAGCTTTTTAAACACACAAGCTTCATACCTTGGGTTTGTGTTTATGGTTAAATGTAGTTACGGTCCATGATCAGAAGAGTAATTGTCTAAGGCAGCCTGTTTTAGGCTGAGGTTTCAGTTTTCTGTACTGTTACATTTCTACAGGCCCCTGAAGTGAATATGTTCTCTCCCAGGGAAGCATTTACGCTGACACTTGAAATATTATGGGAAGGAGCTGCTGCACCAAGAATAATTCATACATATTAGGGCTTCTAAAGAGGATGGTGACAGCAGTCTGACAAGTTGGACACAGCCTGGACGTATTGTATTCCTCCTGCACAATTGGTCCATGGATGCCTGATGCCTGTGAGAGATCCAGAGCACATTTGGGTTATTGTGTGAGCAGTGCAGAGTTGCTTTGTGCATACACTGTCCGTATTGTAGGCCTCCTGGGCATCCTGCAGCTCTGGCTGCAATGCATCGGAAAACAACTGGGTTATCATTAAGAGAGGTAGGGTAGGACAGCGCTTCTGAGATACAGCTTATTACTCTAAATAGCACAATGTGCATTATATATATATATATATATATTATATATATATAATCTGAGGTCAGGAGTTGCAGGCAGCAGATATTCAAAGCACAGACAAAGAGGCTAATTGAGTTGCTTCTCTCCTGCTATTCTCTATGCATGCATGGATTGGTTTTTATTTTCTGTAAAGTCAGTGTGTATTTCCTGGATTGAGTTATATTCAGCACAGCATGTACTTGTCATAGTAATGCAAACCAAGGAGCAAGCAGCAGCACTGCAATAGATTAGAAGAAAAATCTGTCATCTCCAATCAAAGTTGCAGAAAAGGTGTTTTACACCTTCAGCGCTACTCAGAATGTCCCAAGGGCAAAACAATGCTGCTTTTCACATGTCAGTATTTAACTGGGAATTTTGCAGGGAGTTAGGTAGCTTTTCCAAGAATAGGGCATGCCTTTCTTTCTCCAAAAGGGAAATAATGCCAAAGCATCCAGAATCAGAAACAATATAACCACATTAGTGGCTTGTAGCTTGAGTACTGAAGAAGCACATGGACTTCAAGTTTTCTGGAAGGAGCGCATCAGTCTTGAAACAGAGCCACTGTAGGCTGCTACTTGGCTGTAAAGAGCAAATAATTGTGGTCACACGGCATTTCTTCTGTCTGTCTGTGCTTCCTCGGGTACCTTTCAGCTTGACTGTGCTGTTATCAGTGTGTTCAAGGAAAACCCAGGCCGTTCTTGCTTACTGCATCAGCAGAAGGAAAGCTTATTTCTGGGAAGACAAGTCTGTGGACTGAGCAGCATGTGGAAGAATGTGCATTGCCACATCTCAGTGCACAGCTGTGCTGGCTCTGCAGATGTGAGTGTGCAGCGTGTTATTGCCCCACTGCAAAGGAGTGAGGTCAGACCTGGTTTTGATTAACGTGCCGTTTGTTTGTGTCAGCTTGCAGTAAAAGTGAAGGTTATTAATGCATGAACACTTAGCAAGACTGGATTCCAGACAGAGTTATGGAACCAGTTATGCCGATAAATGGTCATCAACAGAGTTTTAATTTGTAACCTGGAGAGAGCTTTCAGTGTTGTTAGTAACAGTAAGGCAAAAGAAAAAAATAGCCTATTTTGCTAGAGAGCTAGGTGTAATTTTCTCTTCTGAAACAGTTGCTTTCAGCCTAGATATTTGTTTAGATAAAACTGGCTGCACAGATTTCTACTGGAGAGAATGAGGAGTATTCTTATTGTACTTTCCAAAGTTTTCCTCACAAAAAATGATAATAATTCTAGTTCTTTAATGTTGATTTATCCTGTCTATAATGTAATGCTGAAACATACATTTCAGTGGCATGAATATTGACATAAGTCTGTGGTGACTCATGCTAGCTGAAGAATCTGAGCCACTGTGTCCTCTGAAGGTATCTGCAGTGCCTGGTTGATTGCTTTCAGGTATTCACTGATACCTGGCATGTGGACTTTTATTCTAATGCCTTTCCAAACCACATCCATGGTTTTCTTTCTTTCCTTCTTTCTTTCCCTTCTCTTCCCTTCATCTGACAAGATGTAAATTCTCTAAATGTTTGAATTTGTAGATAGCAAGCTATGTGAACAAATTTGCCTCGGACATCTCTATCTTGCAACGGTCACTTGCAATCCTGGAATCGATGGTGCTCAATAGCCATGACCTGTACCAGAAGGTGGCACAGGAAATCACAATTGGGCAGCTAATCCCACATCTGCAGGGGTGAGTGTCTTCAATTGCCACCACATACAGTGGTTGTTGGGTTGGTCTTTTGTTTTATTTTTGTGTGGGGCTTTTGTTTGGTTTGGTTTGTTGTTGTTTTTTTTTCCCCTAAGGGAGCACAGCATTTGAAAAGAGTGGCATAAAGACTGGCAACCTCCTGTATTACTCCTGTACCCACTATAAGTGGATGGATGACTGGTAACCATCTTTCTGGAGTTTTTTGATCCCTGATTTTCTTTTCTTTTATTTTTTTTTCATGCTAATCTGTCTGTGTAGTTGGAAATGGGGAATTAAGAGAACCCTATAGTAATAAAATGCTTAGCACCATTATCATACAGATGGGGTTGTTTTGCTTGCCAGCCTCTGGGAAGTGTGTAAGACAAAAATTGATCAACTTTTGCTGAAAATATATCTGAAAAGGGAGAGACTTTTTCTTAAACAGTAATGTGTAGTGGTTCAATGGATGGAAACTGCCTCTTGTAGCATAGGGTAATGTATTGTGAACCATAGTTATGCTTGCCTCCCAGCTCTGACATTTTCCACTCACCTGAAAAGCTTTTAGTCCCATCAGGTTCATCTCCAGAACCCTTCAGGGTAGATTCCCCTTCCTCTCTCTAGCTGTTGGGCATCTGGCAGAAGCCAACTGTGGGCTCCTGCATGATCAGTGGAGGGTCAATAGCATTTCGAGGGTGTGATTCATTCCACCTTTCTTGAACGCTGAGTCTCTCTCTGGAACATCTTGTCTCTTAATAACAGAGACAAACTGGTCATGACCAACTTTGATTACCTAACTTTTACCTGGTTAGCATTAAGTGCAGTCAGTCCCTGCACTTTTCCCTGCAGCAAAGCAAGTGGAAGATGAATTTCTACAGCTCGTTTGTATTCATGTTCTTCTGTTGTGTTTATAATTTTGTTCCAAACAGGACAGACCAAGAAATCCAGACATACACCATTGCAGTAATAAATGCGCTTTTCCTGAAAGCACCGGATGACAAGAGGCAGGTAAGTTGTCTGGTCCTGTATATCTAAATATCTGTAGGAAAAGTGTGTCACAGTCATGCCTGCAGTTGTCCCAGTCACACTTTTCCTGCAGTTAATTCAAACTGAAACTTGTTCTGTTGTTTCATGCTGGTATGCCATTTATTTTAATGGTGCTACCTCCATCTTGCACTAATATTAGTAGAGATTAAGCGTTCTTCTATGCTTTTTTAGTTCCCTGTAACCTCACATGAACCATATTGACTGTGGCAGGCTGTAGTATTTATTGTACTGAATTCTTTGCCAGCATAGCTTGTAAAACCAGGCTCTTTTTTGGTAAACTCTTCTGCCTCCGGTTTTTTAATAAAAATTGCATTCCTTTTGAAAACAGAAATATCTTGCCATGCAAGTATTTCATGACTTTTGTAGTATACTGTTTTAAGTTAATTTTAGTGTCAGCAATCAGAAGTCTCAAAAGGAAATATATCAAGATTGCTAGTTGCTGTTAAATGAGGGTGGAATGTGATGTATTATGAAATAGAAATGTTTTGTCCGTGTTTATCAAGTCATTAGCCTGTGTCAAAATGGATTTAGTCATTTATTTATTTAACATTTCTGTCACCAGCAACAGTGATGGTAAACCTTGCGGTGACATACTGTTATTGTCCAGAAAAAGTTCACTGAGAGCTGCTGAGCAGGTCTAGCAGGGACTTTCTTTAGACTTATTTACATTTTAAAATGCTGGATATTGTTTAAACAAACATCAAAGTCCTCATGGGTAATTTTTCTCTTTTGCTTCAGAAATATTTTTAAAATTACAAACACGGAAAGTAAAACCATGGTTCAATTTCAATATAGTGTTTCCCCCCCGTTCCTTTTTTTCTTCTTCAGTTAAGTGAAGAAGACACCTAATGTTCAAAAATGGGAATAAAAACTTACCTTCAGTTTTGACCTAAATCTATGATAGGTCCTTGTAAGAAAAGCAAATTAATTCATCTTTTACATCTGTAAATAGTTAATGCTGCTTTAGGTTTTGTGAAAAGTATGCTTCAGTTTTTTTGAAGTTGAGAGATAATGTCAAATGTAGAGAAGACCTTAATAGTAATCAGTGGGCATGTGTTCCTGAGGATGACTGTAGGACCAAGATGACTGTACTTGGCACTGGTGAGGCCACACCTCGAGTACTGTGTTCAGTTCTGGGCTCCTCACTATAAGAAGGATGTTGAGATTCTGGAGCGTGTTCAGAGAAGAGCCACAAGGATGGTGAGGGGTCTGGAGAACAAGCCTTATGAGGAGCGGCTGAGGGAACTGGGGTTGTTTAGCCTGGAGAAGAGAAGGCTGAGGGGAGACCTCATCACCACCTGCAACTAGCTAAAGGAGGTTGTAGAGAGGTGGGTGCTGGTATCTTCTCCCAGGTGATGGAGGATAGAACAAGGGGAAATGGCACCAAGCTGTGCCAAGGGAGATTCAGGTTAGAGATAAGGAGGAAGTTCTTTACTGAGAGGGTTGTCAGAGGCTGGAACAGGCTGCCCAGAGAGGTGGTGCAGTCACCATCCCTGGATGCATTTAAAAATCGGGTAGATGAGGTACTTAAGGATATGGTTTAGTGGGTAGACAGGAACGGTTGGACATGATGATCTCAGAGGTCTTTTCCAACCGAGTGATTCTGTATGTGATTCTGTGTGTGACCACAGGGTAGTCTCAGCAGGTAAAACTGTATTTTACCAACAGTGTGACCATCTAGTGAGACTGTCAGTGGACCATGACCAGACTTCACTTCACCTGTAGTACCTGCTGCTGTGACACAAAATTGTTAGTCTTGGGGTTTATGATCATTAGATCATAATGACTTGATTTGGCTTGAAGGCTAATAACCATGACATTTGCAGAAGAATTCCTTCAACCTTCAATAACCTATAATAAGTAGTCAGATTATTTCTCTTTATATCTATATTGTGATTAATTAGCAAACCATATATTGAAGAATGTAAGTGTCCATTGGCTTCAAGACAGGGATAACTGATACAGTTTATTGAATTCTGCCTTTTTAAGACAAAACAAACTGAGGAGATGCAGACTCCTATAATTATCTGGCAGTGGCTACACCAAAGTTAAGATCCAGCACTTACCACTAATAGTTAGGAGTGAGAAACTGCACCAAACTCTGTATGACTCCAGGAGCTCTGGCACCCTCTCTGCTACCGTCTTACAGGGACCGGAGTGATATGGATGACTTCACTGCAATTAAGGAAAGGATTTAAATTGGTGCTAGTATCTGAATTGCTTCCCCTCCTTTGTTTTTATCTTTTTTAAAATTATTTTTTAAATCCTTCCTATTTCTGTGATGCAAAAAGTCAAGAGGTTCAAGGTTTTTCTTTTGTTTAATGAGGACTCACTGGTTGCTTTGCTTCCTTTGCCACCATCAAGGAACAAATTACCTACAGAAACCTAGGTTATATTAAAAAAAAAAGTGTATCAGAAAAGAACTGGGAATTTGAGCATTGAAATGATACTGTGAATGTTTGAAACACTTTTTTTGGGAACTGTCTGCATTTTTGCAGAGATGTGTTGCTGTGGGAAATGAGATGACAAATTTTGTCAAGTAATTCTTGTTCTCATCTGTTACTACAGTACTTATTTTAGAAGAGGCAGCTCACCATCAGCTAATAGTCATATAGCCGCCTTGGAGACCAAATTGATTTTGTTGCAGTAATCGGTTTTGTGAATGCTTGTTGCTCCTCTCAGTTTTTGCTCCAGTGACAAAAAAAAAGTATCCCAGTAACGACTTTTTAAATTAAAGGTGTAAGAAAGAAGAGACAATTTGATAATCCTCTCTGAAAAGTAAGATAAAAGAGCTTTTTTTTTTTTTTTTTTTTTTTTTCCTTGAATACAGAAAAGACTACCTCATATACTTTACCTGTCCATCTTTTGGCAGTGGATATACTTTGACAAAACCAGCCAGTCTGTTCGGTAACATGAAGTGTATCATGTGCCTGGCACTCCCCCTGCAGCTCAGCTGTGTGTTTCCAGGAGAGATGGAAGCATCTGTGTAATTCATTCATTCCTTGGCTGCTACGTGAAATTGAAACCTGCTTAGCCAGAAAAGGCTTAAAAGATATATATATATTTACTCTTCAGCTCTCACAAAGATGGCAGGATTTTTTGAGAATTTGTTTCTCCTGAACGTGAACAATATTTTTGATGTGGTGCCAACTTCACGGAGTCACACTGCATCCTAAGAATGTCCTTAAGCAAGTGTCAGCATTGATGTGATTTGTTGCACTCTGTTATGTAAGGCTGTGAAACGTGAGCTCTATCAATGATGTGCTAATTCCAAACATTACCCCTTTGTGTACATATAAACAGTATCTAAATAGTAGTGTGCAAGATGTTATCCAAATCCTTATAAATAGTACCTTTTGAAAACAAGAATTTAAAATTGCATGATAATAATATAAGTCATATCCATTGCATAGGCTAGCGTATATCCACAAACACACACAGACATTTCTATAATGATGTGAAAGATCATGGAAATTAAAAATGTGATATGCACTTGTAGGTTTGGTTATGATTAGACTCTCATGCTTAATAAATATAAGATATTTCCTCCTATGCATTGTAGGACAGTTGGCAGCCTGGACTGCCAGTATCAGCTGCTTAAGAATGAAAGGAAAAGCATGTTTGCCTTGGTAGGGACTTCAGACAGGTATAGGAGGAGAAGTTAATTTAAGACAAAATAGTGAACCAATGTCAACATTTCTACCAAAATGCAGGAGAGAAGTATTATTTGCTATGATGAAACAGTACCGAGTTGTAGGCTGACTTGCTGTGTGAAAGTTAGAGCACTTGACTTCAAAACAGCCAAAATATTAATGTAAATAAGCATGTCATTTGACATCTGGCTTTAAAGTCCTGGCTGGCTTCCATTCCATGCTGTCTTCTGTGTTGTTTGCAGGGGGAAGGTTATGCTTGAACAAGTGTGTGTAAATACTCTGTTTACCCACATAAGTCTCTTCTGAGGTCTTTCATCGCTGGTTTTGGAGCACCAAAGCCCTCAGCTTGTGACTTACTTTTCACTTTCTTTGCCACTTTTCTCATAGTAGAGTAATATGATTTTGTGACCCCCAAAATAATGCATATAGTCGAATTACTGATACGCAGCTTCATTTAATTTATAAGTAAAACTGCAGAAACTTAAGATAAAGACCTTTTAAGTCAGTGTTCTTCTAGGTATGGCACTTAAATATCTTTCTGGCTAATACATATTTTTTTAACTAAACCAGGAAATGGCAAACATTTTGGCACAAAAGCAGCTTCGCTCCATCATCTTAACTGTAAGTATGTAATTTTCAAATTTATTTTTCAGTAGCAGAGAGAAAAGATTACTCTATGAACATCAAAACTAGGTTTTATATTAATATATTTTAATTGCACTTTTATTTTGTTATGTTTTGAAGCCTGTAACATTGGTCCGATTCTTGAATGGATTCAAAACTGATTATCAGAAAGGGTATTTTCCCAGCCAAGTAAATTGTGGTTTCTTCATGAAAATACAGTAATGTATTTTCTTCACAGGGACAATATGAAGTTTATTGTGCAGATGAGGGGTTGTCTTTGGAATTCATAGCAATTTCTCTGTATTAAAGTTTGGAGCTGATGACAGCTGAGCAAGCAGTACAGCAAGCAAAATGAACCTCTGTGTTTTTCAGTTCTACAAATTATTCTGTCTTGATATAAAGTTGCAAACAATTTGTCACTTTTGCACAAAAGAAGCATGAAATGTAGCTCAGAGTGAATAATGAATGTAATATATATTATTCACATGTCACGGAAAAACAAAGGGATTTTTCCTTTGACCTTAGCATAGATTACATCTTCAAGGGGTGGGGAGGAAAGTGCTCTTTCTCTGTTACGAGATACTAGGCAGTGTAAACCAAACCAAACAACAACCAAAAAACCCCTCCCTCTTTCTCACTCGCTGTCATAATTTCAGTGATGCATACAGAAAACCAGAATTTGTTTCAGAAAGCACATTGTTACACTGCTTGTGTTCATAAAAAATCTGGTGTAAGCATATGATTATGGTGCCTTTTGACAGAGAGACTCTTTTGTTCTCTGGAGCTGTACAATATCAGTTGCTGTATCCATCTACTACTTGATGACTCTTTCCTATGTATGCTCTGCTGTGTTTAGTTCCCCAGCTGGTGTTTTTTGGCACAGCAGAGATCTTTAAATTGTCCATCAGTTCAGCATGTGCTTTCTGAATGGGGTAATTCTGTATGTATATATAGTAATATATTTCTAAGCAGTCTTTCTCATACAGAATGGAGTTGTCTGGCACAGGTAGGATTGTGGTGTGATGCTGACAGCAGTTGCCCTGTTACATCCCTGCATTTGCTGGTTGTGTTTGCAGCCTGAATATTTTTTTTTAATGCCACTTCTGAACGTATTCACAGGCTCTATCTAGTGGCTAGAAGGAGAAAGCTTCAATGCATCGCTGTTGTAAAGTCCTGTCCCTTGAAGTTACTTATGTAGTACCTAAATCAGGACCATTAGTCCTGGTTTGATTTTTCTTTTATTCTGGAGTATACATCCACTATTGCATAGCAAACATACTTACAGAAATGGAAACACCTGAGTTCACCTAATGTAGTTTTCTGACAAGATAGCATTCACTGGTGTCTCTTTTTCTTTGCAGCATGTGATCAGGGCACAGAGGGCCATCAATAATGAAATGGCACACCAGCTTTATGTTCTGCAAGTACTTACCTTTAACCTTCTGGAAGACAGAATGATGACAAAAATGGATCCACAGGATCAGGTAAGCATCTGGCTTGATCTTGTCACAGCAGTAAGAGAGCAACTGCTCATGGCTGTGCCTAAAGCTCTTTATGGAGGAAAAGACACTGCTAGGAACGCTTTCTCCATTCATTCATTCTCTCTCTTTATCTGTGAAGTTGGATTATGTTTTCTGGTTCTTAGAAGATCAGCTGGCTATTGCATTCCTTGTGCAAAAGCACAACAGCACAGCCAGGCCTTTTTCCTCCTTGGCATGTAGTTCCATGAACTGAATTTGGTGTCATCCTGAGCCAAAACTCTGAGTAGCAGTGAAGCATTTGTTTCTTTTGTGTACTTTTAAGAAGCAAAAGATATGTATGAAGTTAATTGGTGTTACAATAATACCCATTTTTGTTACTGGGAGTCTATATAGTAGTTGTTTATTTGTTTATTGCTCTCTGTGTCCAAACACTAGCTTTAATATTGTTAATTTTGCAACAAGAAACACTCTCGTAAGAGAGAGTGTTTAAATATAGAATCAATGAGCCATAGAGAAGATGTGCTTTGTTTCTTTATTTTCATGGCCCTTTTTTTCTTTAGGACTTTTACAAGGAGGAACCTGATTTCATTTTTTAAGAGGGAGTTGTGTTAAGAATTGCTGATAATTTGGGGAAGAGGAGATGGGAGAGCGAGATGGCTGTAAACAGAAGTAACATCCTGCTGTAGGGTTTTACCCTGCATGTTTCTTAAGATTGAGACAGGAAAGTTTGACTTGCACTAATGTAAATGCACTTATCTAGTGCATATCTCCATAGACAGTGACTAACACATTGTTGTTAGTATTGATGACATGGGAGTTATCGCTGTCTTGAGATGTTTCTAGTGATGTGTAGTTGCAGTGATTCCTCTCTTGCCCATTCCTGTGCTACCAGAAATGGACAGTTACCAAAAGGAATGCAGGGTGCTGAGCCGTTTTGGTTTCGGCCAACAAAGTGCTCAAGTACCAGGTTGATTTGAAATATGTGTGATCTCTTCTGTGGTTTCATGCCTGTGGTTAAAATTAAGTGTGTCATTAGTGGCCTTGCTAACATGGCTCCAGCTGCTGGAAGTCAGCATTTAAGTGGCTGCATGCGAACCCCACAAATGTGAGGACTTTGGAAAACGGGAGCCGCAAAGTCATTCTTGCTGACTGTCACTCTGAGTAAGAATTAGGGAATTTAGACATAGAAAGGTTGGGCAGCAGAGGGAATTCAGTACTTTGAATCAGCTTTGTGGTATTGGTTATTTAAGTGAGATGTAAGTTATTTTAACCATTTTTAAAAACCTTGTTTTAACATAGGCTCAACGGGATATCATATTTGAACTCCGAAGAATTGCATTTGATGCAGAATCTGAACCTAACAACAGCAGTGGAAGTATTGAGAAGCGGAAATCTATGTATACTCGAGACTATAAAAAACTTGGATTTATTGTGAGTATTTTTGTGTGGTGATACACTGAAAGTGTGTGAGTGCATCTGTTGTATATCCTATAAACAGTCACTTTTCTTACTTGGTCTTCTGGCTATTCCCTATAAGAGAATAGCTTTTTTTTTCTTTTTTTTTTCCTCCCCAAAATCCTGTTGACCCCAAGTGACTGCTTTAGCAGAAATTAGAGTAAATTGAAAGAAATAACTAGCTGAGATTGAAGCACGTAGTTTTGCATGTCATGCCATATATAAGATCTAACTTTTAAATGATATCTTGAATGAACAGGCATTGTCTAATGGATCTGTGGCAGACCTGTACTCTGTTAGTAATTTTACTCTGTTGATAATGTGGACAGGTGAGCACAATAAATCTGAGGTAGGGCTCATGGTATTTACTTGTAGGGCTTTGTGTTTTGGTTGCTTGAAGTCTTTTTGTCTATGAGTAGGGGTTGCAGAATCTCTTACCCTGACTTAATCAGACCAGTTGGAGTTCTGGACTTGGCTGAAACTGTGTTGGGGAACAGAGCATGATCTGGCTAAACTCTTGCATTCATTTGTTTTAATGAATAATGTGTATTCCCCCCGGGTCCCCAGAAATAGAGCATGCATACACACACACACACTGGAATCAGTATCTTCTTGATTTATTGTTTACTCTTGATTAGTATGCAATTTTCTTTCTCCTTAGGTAAAATTGTATGCTTCATATCTTATGTGATTCATTACTTTGCTGTTGGCCTGGCAAATGTACACTGAATACAGTGCAGTAGCCACAGCTATAGACAGGGTGGTTTTCAACACTGCTGGTGCAAGCTGAAGCTCACTGTGGAGTTTGAGCACTCTGCTCAGCTTTGTGGTCTAGAGCTCCACATTACCTAGTCCCCTTGTGGTTTTGGAGGGAGGCTTTCTGAGTTTTGATAGTTGTTTTCATTACTGATGAGTGACGAAAAATTACTGCTGTATCAGTGCTGTTGCATCTGTAAGTAGTCGTAAGTAAATAGAAAGGGAGGAACTCAGCATTTTGGGACTGGAAGCATGATAGGAAAAACTAGTGCTTTGAAGAAACTTCTGAAGCTCGATGTGCTTTTTTTGTTGTCTGTGAATCTGTTCTTAGTTCCAGTGTGATAGAAGACCATTGCTATCCCAGCTTCTGAGATTGGTAAATGCTATGGTGAGATGAGCAGAGGACTTAGTGCCCTCAAGGTCAGAACTAAAAGAAAATGCAGGCCCTGGCTTAGAGACAAATGGGCAGGATATAGAGCTTCCAGCTTGTGGTGAATGAAAACAGAGGTGGGGGTCACTGTCATAGTAGGAGAAAAAGTAACTGGTGGCAGAGAAAGAAATGACAGAGAATGATGGTATATGCTAAAATGACGGTGGGGCTGTACATACAGAGATTGTGACACATGGAGCAATCAAGGAAATAAAACAATTGTTCTTTAATTCATGCTGATCACTTTTGGATATCTCCTGCTCAGTCTAGTTTTATGAGATGTTGAAGACGCTCAGCTCCCATAGCCATCACTGGCACTTAAATATCTGGCACCTCTGAAAATCTGATCTTGCTTTCTTAAAGCTGGAGGTGGAAAATTCTGAGCATCCAACAGAAGCTGAACTGGGATTAGTGCACAGATCTGAATTCCAATCCTATTTTTCTGCTGCTTAAGAAGGACTAAAGATACCTAGTTGTGCAGGCTGGCTCTAGTTCTTCCAATGCGTTTGTTTGTCCCACAGGATGTATTTTAAACCTGCAGAACTGAAATTATGAACAGCAACATGTTTTAGCTGATAGGTTTGTGAGGAAAACACTCGATGTGAATCAAAATGTGTTACTATCTTGTTTGAGTCTTGCTGTGCCTGTGCAGCAGGGATTTATCCATTATCTTCATTACTCTCATTTGGGCTGTTTATTGGGAAGCCAACTGAAAACACTCCCAATGGTTATCAAGCACAACTGGAGCACTATTCACTATTTAACATTGATAGCTTTCCACATGGGAATGGGGAAGAAAGGAGAAGGGGAACTGAGATCAAAGCAGTGAAGAAAATGTGGAGAGGGCATAATAGGAGACCAGAAGAAATATGGGAGAACAAGCTGTGAAAGGAGCACCATAGCATGGGTGCCACTGGGAGGCAGGTTATCTCAGTAACAGTATGATGGGGCAAAGTAGAAATAATGGTGTCAGTTGTGAGCTGTGAGGAGAGTTATTCTACTCTTGTATGAAGTTTTACGTTGAGCTGAGAGTATAGGTGACCCTGTACGTGCAACTTCTCTCACAGCTGAAAAGGAATTTGACCTTCCTCATGGAGGTGGAGGAGGAAGCAGGACCTGTTCTGAAACCTGACTGGTGATCTCTGGCTTTGCACATCAGCTGTGCTCTGACTAGACTCCAGTTAGCCTGGCTGCCATCACCCAATCTACTTCTTTTCAATCCATCATTAAAGTGTCTTAGATGCTTTCATATACTGCAGGTAGAAGAATGCATTAGCAAATTGATCTATGCCCTGAATGATGGGAGGTTTCTCTCTCTGTGTTACGGCTTTGTGGCACGAGAAGAAACCCAGCCAAATAAGATGCTGCCTTTGAATGCTGTCTTCATTCTACTGGTGTTTGGTGGTTAGGATGCTAATTTCTTGAACTGATTCAATGCTCTTTCCGAGGCGGAGAGCAAAACCATGTCTAGCCATCAAGTTGTTCCTGGACTGCTTGTTCTCTTTCTGTATGTGAAATGCAAGAATTCTGTTCCTTTCTCTCAGCCACATCAGAAAGCTCTGCCTCACTACAAATACAATGTCAACAAGAGACAAAGTCCAGACATGATTTAAGAAGTTTACAATATCATTTGTAAAAATACATAGTTAGAAACATACATCCAGTTAAAGAAACCACAAGACCTTTCCAGATGGTTGTGTGAAGTTTATTATAGACAAAAATATTTTCACATGAGACATTCTTGAGGAGGTTTATTAAAATGCTGTTGAATACAACAAAAGATGACCCAGTTAGATTATCTAAGATACACTCTAGCCTATTGAATTATTTCCTAAGTCAACTGCAAATTGAATAGCCTGAATTTCTTCTTCACTCCTACTTTTAAAAACTCCTTTGGCCAGGAGATCCCAACCAGTGTTCATCCCTGACAATTCTTGTAGCAGAAGTAGAGTTTTGCAGACTTTCAAATAATAAAGTAGTTCAGTGTTAGAGTTATTTAAAAGATAATTAACCACATGCATTGGTAATGATAAAATCAGTCCTAAAATTCCTGATATTTTAAAATAATTTATTTTTGTAGAATTCATTGTTTATGAAGCTTTTAAAGTTTTCTTGCATTTGAGAGTAAGCTTAATTCCCATGACCATGGCAGGCAATAAATACAACTCAAGAAACTGATATCCTGTGTATTTTCATCATAATTCTTTAAATATCACTAACTGTCATTGAGAAGTTGTAGTGAGTATGGTTTTTTTTTTTTTAAAGTTAGAGGCAGATCTGACGAAATTTTAAGGAATATAAATAGGTTAAAAAGTTGAGGAGAGAAAACCATCTCATCCTAGGACAGCTTTTCTTAAATTTGCAGTGTGTAGAGCTTCTGGGATTTTTTGTTTGGCTTTTCTTCAATAGGATATAAATGGTTTCTATGAATGCAAGAAGTCAACATGGAAAGTGATTTCATAATTCTGCCATGCATGCCACACTGGAATTAATTAGTTTAGCAAAATAAAGTTTGGGTTGTTACAGGAGTACAAACTCGGTAAGGAACTGTCTGATTAAAGGTGACAATTAAAAGAGGAATGAGTGGAATGTTCTTCAAAGGGCAGGCCTGGGCTTGACTTTCAAAATATTAGTAGTGGTGACATAAAAGAGTGAGCATATGCTGATCAAATCCTCTGATGAAACAAATTTGGGAAGCATCAGTGAAAGAATCAAGTCATTCACAAATTAGATGACCTTTTAGATTAGAGAAATAGAAGTGTAAGTTTATTGAGTGATACAAAGTGCAATGGTGTTTGTTTAGGACCACTGCCAAGAGTTTCTTCTGTAGGCAAATACCTAATTTATGAGAAAAGATAAGACGGATTGTGCAATGTAGCCATAAAAAAGTCAAAAGTTAAGCTGGGATATGTCTGGAAAGATATTTTCAGAGCAGCTGAACTGTTAAGGCTGTTTTCTGCATTTCTGAGACATCGTCTAGAACACTGCATAGTTTTAGTTACCTGCACAGTGACTTGTGGACTGATTGAATGTAGGATGAGTGCAGAGAGCAAGGCTTGTACAGTGATGAGGGAGATGTCTTACAAGAGATGACTTAAAAAGTTGGATTGTTTAGCACACCAGGCTGAAGTCTGTGGAAATACCAAGTACGTGAATACTGAGAGGGAGGTATTCATGTGTAAGCTAAAAGGTAGTGACAAGGCCATCAGTTTATGGAAAAGATTTTTAATTTGAATGATGAGGACAAAATTAATTACTAGTTTAAAGATGGAGCTTGATCCTTTATAAAAAGTTTTGTATACTATGATTGACAGTGGTGGATCCAGGAAACAAAACACATGAGGACTATATGGGGAGAAAACCTCTGAACCTTTAGATGACTTAGAGAAGTCTGAAGGGAGACATGAATAATTAGATGAATAATGACTTAAAGGGCAGTTACAAAAGCTTACTAATGTGAGGAGAAGCAACACCAGAATAGATAGTTTAGAGGATGTGTCCTGTAGAGATCTCTGGAAAGAAACTTAAAAAATAGTTGAGAGTAACTAAAGCATGCCTTAGGAAGAATGTAGACTGATGAGCTTCTGAGATTTCTTCCAGACTTGTTTTTTTATCTTCTCCATGTCTCAGATGAGCAGCCGCTTTGTTTTATCCTTTGATCTTATTCTTCAAAAATACCTTGTTTCACAGCTCAGTATCCAAGTAGTGCTCTGAAGAGAAAAACTATTCAGTTTTCTCATGGGTTCTTCTGTGGTGCTTCTCATTTGCTCTCTGAATAGCTCATTAGCTGATGCCTAGGGATAGTGTTGCCCATTTTTTGGGTTGGCCAAAAAGTAATTGTGGGTTGTTTATTTGTTTGGTTTTTTTTTAATAGACGAACATACGTGTCTTGAAATGTATCTAATTTCATTTTAAACTGCAGATTCATTATGTAACTTGACAGATGACAGTTCAAGCTTTGTTTTAGAAAAAGAAAGTGCACGATTTCATGTAGAATTATTTATCTGGTATCAATTTCAAAATGGAAAATCAAAAGGAACATTTTCATCGTATTTTGCTGTATTACTTCCAAAAAGGAAAAAAACACTGTGCAAGCTCATAAGAAGTTAGGTAATGTGTATGGTGAAGATGTCTTAAACCTATGGCAGTGTCAGAATTGGCTTGCTAATTTTGATGTTAAAGATGCACCATGCTCAGAAAGGCAAATCAAAGTTCATAATGACAAAGGCATTTCTCAAATCCAGTCAGTATTTAAAGACACGAGAGATTGCTGATAAACTTAATGTATTGAAATTGAGTGTTGAAAACCACTTAAAACAGCTTGCATGTATTAGGAAGCTTGATATTTGGGTATCACATGAGCTCAAAGAAATTAATCTCACTAAGTGCATTGACATCTGTGATCCTCTCTTGAAACTTGAAGAAAACGATCCATTTTTGAAACGTATGATAACAGGTGATGAAAAATGGATTGTCTACAACAATGATGGATGAAAAAGATCATGGAGCAGGCATTTGAGGTTCATTTGAACCAGCTCAAAGCACTTCAAAAGCAGATATTCACCAAGGGAAAGTGATGCTGTCAATTTGGTGGGATTCCAGAGGTACTGTGTATTTTGCATTGCTTCCAAGGATCCAAACCATTAGTTTGAATGTGTACTGTCATCAACTGGATAAATTAAATGATGCCACCAAACAGAAGTGCCCAGGATCGGTGAATCACAAAGGTGGTGTGTTTCTCCATGATAATGCTAGACCACATACAAGTTTGGTCGCTTGTCAGAAATGGTTGCAGTTTTGATGGGATGTGTTACTACATCTGCCATATTCACCAGACCTGCATCATCAGAATACCATTTGTTTCGGTCTTTACAAAATGTCTAGAATGGTAAAACCTTTACTGCTGGTGAGGATATCAAATAGTTCTTGGAACTGTTTTTGTCTGAAAAAAGATGGTAATTTTTCTGAGCGCAGAATCATGAAGTCGCCTGAAAGATGACAAAAGGTAATTGAATAAAATAGATAATATATTGTTTAATGCAGTTTTTGTTTCTCATGACAAATTTACCTGTCATATATCCAGAAAAAAACCACAATTACTTTTTGTCCAACCCAGTAGTGATGAGGAGAAGACTTTTCCCCTTGAATTTTCCAGCTAAGGAAAAATGCTCAGGTGTTAATTTTTCAGACCACCACCTGCTTTCCTCAATGCATGGTTTGTTTTACCTGTGTGGGTATTACTGTCTGCAGAGCTGAGTGTATCAAATCAGGTGTTTGGAAAATGAAAAACATACAGTTAGTGACTGTCTTTGACCTTACCTTGCAGTCTTTCTGAAGCCCACTTGTCTCCAGGCATAACTTTCTCACAAGGACAAGTCCACGGCTTTCTTAACTGAGACATTTGGCCTGAAGTTTAGGTTGTTGCTGTTCTGCCAGCAAATGAGAAGTTGTTGAGTGTAGTAATTTTTTATTTCCCCAGAGCAGGTGAAACATAGTCATTCGCTGTATGGAATGGAAAGCCCTTAGGGTACTGTGGCCAAGAATAACATAGGACAAAGTCAGCAGCTGCCTGAGTGACTGCCCAGCATAATTTAGTCCCCTTCAATCCATTTTGCTTCTTCCTGTATGTTTATTCCTGAGGCTGTTTCAAATAGAAACCTCTCTTGGGCTGTCTTCTGTATGACTTTTATCTCCTCTGACAAACTAGAAAGATTGCACAGTAATGTCATTTTATATGACACTATTTATTATT